>NW_027175832.1:19594718-19659718 GCF_023055335.1 Clinocottus analis | reverse complement strand
CTATGATCCCCTTGAAGTCCTTTCTGAGGACCCCTCACTCGACCTCTTCCTCACGGCTTCAGCGCCTCCATTCATTCTTATCGCTCTCCTCCTCCTCCTTCTTATCCTCCTCTTCCTCTTCCTCCTCCTCACTGTCTGCCCCAATCTATAAATATTTCCCTCCGGTCCTCCTTTCATCCATCCCTTGACTCGCCTCTCTCTCCCGATACCTCTCCCCCAGCTCCGGCTCGAAATGAAAAATGATCAGATTTATATATTCAGAATTGGACAGCGGGCTCCTTTTCTTTGCCGGAGAGGCGACGTCACAGCCGCTGAATATTCAATTCAAAACTTTCTTGAAGGCGTCGACTTTCTTGAAGGCGCGTTTGTGACTCCGCCCCCGAACGCGTGATGCTGAAACGCAAAATAATATGGAAGTACAGAGGATAACAGCCGTTATCACCAAAGAGTTTCTTATATCTACAACATCTTGGCATCAAACCCAGACGTCTCCGTTCATCTACATCATTTTATATTTATTTTGTGGCCCTTATCTCAGAACAAAGCTTTAAAGAAAATCTGAAATGCATAATATCAAACGAGGCCGCTCGGCTTTACTTTACGGCAGAATAAACGGATCCTACAGAGGACGGGAGATTCAAGATGTCTGCCACGGGGTTGTTTGTTTTCTCTCGTCTTCCTCTGACTCCTCCACAAACTCACCTCCTTTGTTCCCTCTTCCCCTTCCTCCTCCACCGTCATCCTTCCTTCACACTCGGCCTGTGTCCTCTGTCTTCCTTCCTTCACTGTCACTCCCCTCCCCCCTCCATCCTCTCAAACGGGCTTCCCATCTCGGGATCTTGACAGCGTTCACTAGACGGCACGCTCGAACCCCCCAGAGGGATTTGAACCGTGGAGAAACCCGGCGTGTGACGGGTACGCGTCAAAAACTGTGTGACACCCTTCGAGTTTTCAGTTTGGGGTCTTTGATGGGCTGCGAGCCTTTCATGTGTGTCTATCTGTTGCATCAGGTACAGCGGAGGGGGAACTGCATTTTTCCAACAATTTGCTAAATTATCAGGATGTTTTTCACCGCTCAGATTAATGCAGACTCTTTGTGTTAAAAAGGCTGCTGCTCCGATTGAACCAGGCAGCTTCGGCTTTTTCTTTTTTTTTTTGACGCATTTAAACAGTCTAAACATGCAAAATAGTAGTTAAAAAAACATGCTTTTCATTGGTTGAAACCTACTGATGCTAAGCGGAGAGAACGAGAAGCCTGAATGTTTTATAAATGATTTAAATCATTAACAAATTCATAATTCAAGCACTAGATTCAATACATTTTTTATGTCCCTCCCGGGGGGGATGAATAAAGTAAACGTTCTGTTTTCTGGAAGAAAAAAATAACGTAATGAAAACAACATGCGACGTAGAGAAGAAGAAACGAAGGGAAGCATCCCGTTCCACATGTGTGGATGTATAAACACACACAGTGTGCTCACCCGGTCGACCCTTCTAACAAGACCGTCTGTGTTCTCTGGTCCACACACACACACACACACACACACACACACACACACACACACACACATACACACACTCCCTCGGCGGGCAGCCCCTCCGTCAGGAGGCGGCTGCAGCCACGGATACCTAGTTTGGAGACGTCTTGACAGGATTCTGGGAGCTTTGTCTGCCAGGAAGCAGACGGCAGCAGCCTGGGTGGTGAGGCAGCTGCTGCCGGGTCCACTGCATCACCTGTCCACCACACACACGATGCACTGTGGCCCTTTTCTTTATTGATCCATCACACAGGGGCTAGAGGCTCTGCCTTTTATCCGTCACGGTGTCCGTGTCAGTGTGTGTGTGTTTCAAATGATCAAATCCCGGCAACGCTGGAGTAAAACGGGCGTTCCAGCCGCCATTAATTTCAGTTTTCGGTTTAATGGAGCGATTATTTTCACGTTCAATTGTTCGAAACGTTATAAGCATATAGAGTGAAATAGGAATATATCTTCGCTGCAGTCTTCTATCGCGACGCAGCGTCCTCGCCCACACACACACTCGAGGAGGACAAATGGTGACAAATGGTTCGCTCCTCCACTTTGTCACCCCTTCCTTAGTTTACTTCCAGAACTAATTTCCCCCTGACTCACCCAAATCCCACAGAAGCTCCACCTGTGAACGGTCCCGGTGGTCAGCACAATCGGGAGTTCAGGCTGCATGGAGTTGAAAGCCAGGAAGAGAGGGAGGGAAGGAGGGAGAGAGGAAGCGTCTGTACCCTGCCGATGCTATGGATGTTTCATGCTTGGCCTCCTTTTTAAAACGTGTTTGTGGAGGAGAAGCAGGGAAGTCTTTATGCAGAGTGTGGTGGCGTTCTCGGCTGCAGCTGGTTCTCTGGGATCTGACGGGTGGAGGACGGGTGGAGGAGGGCGCCCGGGGATTTCCTTTTAGGATGACTGCAGGACTCTGGAGATGTCGAGCCTAACAGATGTGAAGCGAACAGTGAAGCAACTCTCACATCTGTTTTTTTTATTTTTTTGCCGAGCGAGCCGTTGATGTTAGGTGTGCGAATATTTACGAGGAGCCGGGGTGCATAATCTGCGAGGTAGAGCCGAGCCACGATGCGTAGAGACCAATAATGATGAAGAAAGCCAAATAATAAAAAACAAAGGCTGAGAGTCAAGTTGAAATGAAAAAAATACCCTTTTAGCTCAATACATGCAACAACGATGGGATTGTTTTATCAACATCCAATCGTCATTTCTTCCTGTCAATCGAAATATGATATTAGCTTACGTTAGCTAGTAGCAACCAATGTTAGCATGACATCATCCATCCAATCAATCTGTATGTTTTAGCGACTAGAGGTGTGCAGCCACAGTCCTCTCTACTGGTCCAATCAAATGCAGAGATTTGATTTAAATCCTTTTTCTTACTAGACAACAATCAAATGTTGTAGATAATAAAGAAATGTACGGTGTCGAACACTTGATATCTTTGATTATTCGTGGAATCCTGCCTCCTGGCATCATAACCAAAGTGCACTGAAAGGCCCTTAAATTCTTTTCCATTTCTCAAACAGACTTTCTGGATCCAATGTCTGCGTCTCACCGGGAGCCTTTTAACTCGGGGCTGTTTTCCGGTCTGAATGCCATGGCGTCGCTGACATTTCATCGCAGTGTTTTTAAAAAGCTCAAGGTCTCGGCCGTCTAAGAGAAAGCGCCGCTTTAGCCTCTGAAAACGATTCAACGAAAGATGAATCCGAGGGTTTTTTTCTTGTGCGCTGCTTATCTTGTGTTTAAGCTCCGGGCGCTTAGAAAATTGGTGTTTTGGTGGAGGTCTTAGTATTACTGCATTAAAAGAAAATCACATTTGTTTTTTGGTGGCTTGGAAAACACGTCCTCGCCTCCCAAAGCTCGTGTATATTGAATATTTCATGAAGCCGGTCCCAGTTTTTAATGAATGCTTGCTGAACCAGTGCTGCACTTTAGCTCCGTTCCCGAGAGGAATTGTTGAGGGAAAAAAAAAAACATTTTTCGGGCTGTATTCATGGTAACAAACATGTTTTAGAGATAAGAGTAGACAGAGTCACCCTTAGGACATTTAACGTGTTTTACATCTTTGTCAGAACAAAAAAATAAGCACGCATAATGCAAACCATCAAGTTGCATAGTCATGTAAATCTCTGCAAACCTCCCGTCACACGTAATATACCCGCACAGGTAATGTACCCGTCACACGTAATATACCCGCACAGGTAATGTACCCGCCACACGTAATTTCCCCGTCACACGTAAAGTACCCGCCACACGTAATTTCCCCGTCACACGTAATGTCCCCGCCACAGGCAATGTACCCGCCACACGTAATGTACACGCCACACGTAATGTACCCGTCACACGTAATGTACCCGCCACACGTAATGTACCCGTCACACGTAAAGTACCCGCCACACGTAAAGTACCCGTCACAGGTAATGTACCCGCCACACGTAAAATTCCCGCACAGTTAATGTACCTGCCATACGTAAAGTACCCGTCACACGTAAAGTACCCGTCACAGGTAATGTACCCGCCACACGTAATGTACCCGCCACACGTAATGTACCCGCCACACGTAATGTACCCGCCACACGTAATGTACCCGCCACACGTAAAGTACCCGCCACACGTAAAGTACCCTAACATCTCTGACTGCTGTCTTCTTTTTTAAAAAACAAACAAAACATGCCGCATATAATTCACTTTCTGCAGCTCATATTTCTTATTCGGCCCGTGCCATCGATGGCTTAAGAGCACCTGGGAATGGGCTCGACGTGACGCTCGTGGATTGGACCAGCAGCGCCGGCCGGCCGCCGTCTGCAGCCGGCGTCTCGGACGAGCATTACCATGGCAATCATACATCAGATACTCACTCCTCTCGCGAAAATTGCCTGCTGTCACAGGATGTTTCCACTCTCATTTTCCACAGACACTGCCACCCCAAAAAAAAAACAGAGGAGGAAAAGAGCCCTCCTCCCTCCCCCTTCATCCCTCCTGATGATAATGGATCCTAATACGACTTAGATTGTGATTTATCAGACGCTGCCGATGCTTTCCGTCGGCCGGTATTATTCAGCTCTCTGAAAATTGGAACCATTACGAGTGAGACGTCCATCCGTCACCCCTCCAACCAACGCCACGGTCGCCTGAAAGCGAGAGAGAGAGGACCCCGATGCCTTCCCCCCTGAAAATTAGACTTCTCCAATTCAATTTCCTTTTCCTCTGTCAATGTCATTCTCTTCCTCCCCTCCGTTTCTCCTCGCTCTCCTTCCCTTCAGCCGGCGCTGGCCGATAAGCATCAATTCAAACCTTTACTTTTCTCACCCACCCCCCCAAAAAAAAACTGGCTTTGGAATTCTAATTCACCGTCTCGCTCGCTCTACTTATTTCCTTCGGCTACAATCGCCTCAACCCAAAACCACCGCTATCTCACTCCTCCTGTTCTCCGTCTGCCTCCCCCCTTCCTCCTCCTCCTCTTCCTCCTCCTGCTTTTAAAGGGTGATCCAGTCTTCTGTCACAGTAGAGATGAATCCTATGAATAATGTGGCACTCAGACCGTCCTTCCTAATGTACGGATCATTGTGGCCACTCGCTAATGTAGGCTGCTTTGTGTAATTCAGTCTTTGATCCATACAAAGATAAATCTGTTTTTTTTTTTTCCCGTGGTGGAGGGGGGGGGGCATCCGACTTCATGGCTTTCATGCATCCAAGTCGATATTAGTCATTACAGTTATTTGTTCCATTGTTCAGGAGGAGTATCGGTCCTCACACTGTTGCTTCCATCTGATTGGACGTCAGCATGGTCCTCTTTAGATCTGTTTGGTTTGGATCCGATCGCAGTTTTCTCGGGTCTGACCGGCGTGATCGGGTCCCTTTTTCCCTCATTTATTTTGGCGGTGTCTTCACCTTCCGGTTCCGACCACAACTGTGGAGCGGCACCTTCTGATGGTGGACCAGTACTTTCCTCTTCCATTTCTGCACCCAGTAAAGATGTTTTTGGTCAGATTTGCCCTTCGCAAACTCCCTCCAAGGTTCTTGAATGGTTCTTTCGTCATCCACACTTGGTGACTTCTATATTTCAAGGAGCCTCGTGGCGTGCTCGGTTTACGGCGACGTAAAATCGACCGCTTTGACCCCCCCCCCCCTTCATCCTCACGAACGTCAACGTAAAATGTGAATCGTGGAGGTAAAACTCTGCAAAAGAAAAGAGACAAATAAACTTGTGAAAATGTAGTTTGTGATTGAGCTTTTATTCATGAGCACGGAGAAGTCGGGCCGCGTTATCTATGTTTAGTTTGGCTGAGACCTCATAAAAATGTAAAAAAGTTGGACCCTTTAATGCCTCCCTAATCCAGCGCTGATAAGACTGCACACTCACCCTGCTGCTTTTAAAGCCCTCTCCTCTCCTCTTCCCCTCGCACTTTCATCTCGCACTCTGCGAGTGATTTGCACAACCTGTAGGAGAGCGCCGCCGCTCTTGTGCGTGCGTGCAGGGTTTTGAAACTAGTTTTTTTTTTTTTCCCCCCCGCTCCTCTGCAGAGTTGCTAAAGCACCACTACAAGTTAATGGGGGCTGGAAGAGCCTCCTTTGCCGCCGTGTTGACACAGAAAGGAATAATCAGCGGGCCGCGACGCCGGATGGATGCAGTGAAGCCGTTAACTCGGGAGACCCCTGCATCCCAAACCTTGTTGCCTTGGTTACAGTCTCCCCAGGTGACTTGAGAGTGTGCTGAATCACGGCGATGCGCTGGTGAATCGCGCGCGCACACACCCAAAAAAACACAACTAGTGGCCTGTGAGCATTAGTTATGATTTGTGGGATGATAACGACACGCTGAAGCTCAGATGTATTACAATAAGTGGCTTGTCTGGCAGCGCAGATCTGCCCACTGACTGATTGAATGCTGCGGCGTGATGGATGAAGTCTGCAAGGTGTGATGGAGACGGAGAGAGAGAGTGTGTGTGTGTGTGTGTGTGTGTGTGTGTGTGTGTGTGTGTGACGGAGACGGCCGTGCATTGAAAGCTCAAAGAGCAACGGTGAGTCGGCTGCGAACACTCGCATAGTTTTTTTTTTGCATTTGCTTTTTTTATTTTGATTATGCTTCCCTTCACAGAGGAGAGCATCATCTGTCACTGACGGATGAGATTAGACACAGCGTTTTGTCACCGTTGCATCAACCGTGATGGCATCTCAGATTGGGAGTCGGCGTTAACATCGGAGGGAATCAGACGTCCACCGACTCGTTTAGCATTTCAGCGCGAGGAAGGAACTCAAAGTGAACGGAGGAGACGAGGAAAGAATGGATGAAGATAGAGGATGTAGATAACGAAAGGCAAATAACTGTGTGAGCTAGAACAAATGTATAAATATGATGCTAAATGTAGTTTACTGTCAGCTGAGAGGAAATACATAGTGTATACATATAGTTAAAATATACATATAGTTAAAATATATACAGCCTTTAAGCTACTTTGTTAACACAGGGACTCAAACAGCTGTCTCCTGGGTGAAAGTCTTGTGTTTGTGTGAGACGTCAAAAGCAAAACGACTAAATACTTTTACCTGTTAACAGAATCCACAACTCAGTTTTGTTTTATGGGAACAACATTTTTCAGGAGAAGACAGAAGAGCAGCCATTACTCTCCAGACTGCATGAGATTTATTTCATTTGAATAATTGAACAAACAACCCATGCGGTCGTTTTTTTTCCTCCGGCTAAGTGCTGGTTCCCCGGCTAACGGTGTTAGCGCAGCGGCAGGTCGTGCGTCGAGCCAGTGGAATATAGACGGCACCGATGTACAAAACACGTTGTTCAGTCACAACAACAGATGTTGTTTCACAATACATATGAGCCCAGAGTATTTTCCGTGAGATTAGATCCGACACAATCTCTCCTCGCTTTAATCCCGACGTGACGTTCAATCCGGGAGAATGCATTAGAGCGAACGTATGGGGTAAAACATCTGTGAGGAAATGGGATCTAGAAACGCCACGGGGTGGAAATGCCCCCAGCAGATATCACGGCGACTTATTCAAATGCGATGTGGATTTGAGTAATGGAACCTTAAAAAATAACACGCCAGGGACGGCGCGCTCGCCACCTTTTGTAGAGCGGGATTACGGCCGCGTGGGGAACGCCGTCCAATTTATTCGCTTGTGATCGAGCCGGCCGGCATCGATACGCTGATGTGAGCAGAGCGTGAAATTGTCCCATGAATTAAAAATGGAGGCCCGTTGGCGTGAGCCACTCCGTTACCGCCCCCGGTGGCGCCGCCGCTTGAAATGCACGACCCGTTAAACCCGTGTGCGTGTGTTTGTGTTTAAGTGTGTGCGTATTAATATCAGTCAAATATCATATTACCATCTCTTGACATGTTTGACCAGCAGTGCCCCTGGAAAAATGGAGATTCCCCCCACATGAAACCCGAAAAACCAATTAAATTCAATCCGTTCCGTCGGTGGATTCCAGTGTTTACTGTCTGCTTTGCACAAGTGTTGACGCCCCGTGGGATTGCCGAGGCTCAGAGCGAATGCTACTGTGAGCTGCGGGGAGGGGGATCTGTGTTTTTTCTCTTTTTTGCACGGCTTAAGAAAACCAAAATGAATTGTTTCATTTCAAAACGATTCAAATCCCTTACGGGATGGAAAGTGTCTCACGAGCGCAGACGACTTTAAAACTCTTTTCAGTTCATATCCGGCGATGAACAAGCAAGAACGACTTCATTAGCAGTGACTCATCGCACGTTACCACACAGGGCTTCATGACTAATGAAGTCCATGTACGATGTGACGTCTTCGCCCGGTGACCGCTCGCTCCTCCCGCTGAGCTAAACCCGCAGATGGCGGTTTGAAACCCGGTTAACGGAACGTGCTCGCTAGCTTCATCCGCCTCTTAACCTTATGCACCCCAGCAATTTATTGGGGAAAATTGCAAATGGTTGGCATTCAACTAAAGTAAACGGAATGTAAAATATAACATAGCTCTCTCTAGATGTTAAGAGTTTATGCAAGGATAAGTGTGGCTTTGATTGAGTGAAGTTAAGTGTTTTTAATAATTATTTGAGTTCAAGATTTTGGAGCGATTGTGTCTACGAGGCCTACATTCAAAGTTCCCCTTACATAAATGGACATAAATGGCCATAAATGGCAATGTTGTGCATATCTTGGCGAGGGTTGGTTTCTCAGCGGATTTGGATATTGATGGATTCAGTCGGCTCTAAGGATTCCCAAACTGTATGGTAATCCTGTTTAACTTCATGCTTTTGATATAAAATCCTCCAAAAAAAAAGTAATATTTTTAAAAATCGAGTCATACTTATGGTTTATATTCATATTTATTGTGGAATAGTGTCAAAAACATGAAAAATGTACTTATATCCACTTGTAAGACCAAGATGTGCCGTTCTTTTTTTGCTGTATCACACCAGAGGCCCATATATGGACCGGTAGGGCTTGGGAGACTGATGAAGACGAGCTTGACGAAGGGCTTAGCCCCCCATATGGTTCAGACCGTCGGCGCGAGCTCCGACAGAGAAACGGGGGAGTTCTGGCCCGGCTGATGGGTTTGTTTGTTGCTTGACGCCAAATGAGAGGGATTCGCCAAATGAGTCGCTAAGTGTGCAGATATTGTATTGATTGGCGCCTAATTGCTCTGTTTTCTGCAGATCAATTTGCCTCCGCCCGTGTTGCAGGGTTAAGCCTGTAATCCAGAGTAAAAGCAAGTTTGGGTTAATCGCGGCCTAAATGGCCTCAGACACGTCAGACGCGACGGCCTCTTGGCCCCTCTAATCTCTCGGATGCATCATCAGACACCAATAAGCATCAGAGCTAATCCTTTTTTTAACCTCTAAGTATCCAAGGAAGAGGAACTGAACACTCAACCCTGTGCATGGTGTATGAGCCGTCTTCCTGGATGTTGTGATTGCTCAAAGTGACAGAGATCTGCATATTCTATGTCAACCGGCTGCTTTTAGTTGGTGGTTTTCTGTCAGATTATCTTGTTTTTTTGCCTGGCCGTCGTCGGCTTATTGGACACAAATTATACAGTTGCAGGGTTGAAAGAACACTTGTCAAAAAAGGAGCCTAATTTATTATACAAAACATTTTAAACAATTTGTCTCTACAAATAAAGTCTGCCTCAAAAAAAAGAGCTCTATTCCCTGAACACTACTCAAGTCTTTTTATAATCATCCAACTAGAAGAAGTCAGCAGAGACTCCGGGAAAGATTATTAATAAGTAAAGGCGTTAAAACGACACATAAAGCACATTAAAACATAAAACGGAGTTCACGAGTGAAAGAAAAATAATTAAACAATGTCTGCCTTCGCTCATCATGAAGAGCGATAAACGGCCCCGTTTCTTTACAACATTAATGCAAACCTGTATAGATTTTTGTAATTTTGCTTCTTCTAATCTCGATACTCGGCTTCTCTGTCCTTTATGAAACAGCAGCAGGCGCTAATGTCCGGTTCTGTGAAACCAACGCAGAAGTGTCTTTTAAAGCTGCATCCTCTCTCCTGACCACCAGGGGGCGACTCCTCTGGTTGTATAGAAGTCTATATAAGTGACTCTACTTCTCTCTTGATGTATTCCCTCAGTAAACATTGTAAACATGAGTTTATGTCTCAATCTCTAGTGTCAGGTCTTACATACAGCATAATGATGAGCCGCTACCAGAGACACTTTGGTGGTTTTGAAACAAAACAAGTTCACTTCAACAGTTTAAGGATTTTCATGCAAAAAGTTCTCAGCAAACATCGATCCTAGATTTCGTGAGTGATTGCCACTGTAAGCGGGCCGATCCTTCGCGACCTCGCCGCGGCAGATAACGGGCCCGCTGCCAATAAGCAGCTCGCAGATGGAGCGCTAGCCGCTATCGCCGGTTAGCAAAGGCATCGTTCAGCCTTCCTAGCCGTCTGCGAGCCTTCGATCAATGCGCCCTCCGGCTTATCATCTCCGGCATCTCGGTTCATTTTTCACAGCGGAGAAAGGCCTCCGCCAGCTGCTCCCTCTTTGTCACAGGGAGCAGGGCCCGGTTCCCTCCGTCTGATAAGATTACAGGAACCAACCGCCAAAGCTGCCGCGTTCAGGGGCGACGAGTTTTTATTTTTTCCCCCCGCGACAACGCACCGTTCCCCGACAACGCTTATCGCTTACATCAGTAAATGTTCATTTAACGGGCCGAGGAGCTCGTCGGTACGACGGTCGCATTTTCCAGACGGGAATCCCATGACTACCCGTTGCTTAATTAAATGTTTAATTAAGACGGCGGTTTTATTATTATTATGAAGTAACGGTTATTGGCAAATGAAATGGATGGCGTGTCTACGAATACGAAAATATGAATCAGTGACTGTTAATTAAAGTCAACAGATGCCCTTTGATTTCACCGTGGAACAGACTTCTTGATGAGCTTTAAGACGCACAAAGCGTCTCGGCCGGCTTCGGTGAATGTCCTTTGCGGTCCGTTGGCCTCGGGGTGGCGCCTTCATCCGAGACTTTTAAAATGTGAAGCAACAATGGTGCTCTTGTGTCGCCCCCCCTCCAAGGTCACTCCCACTTGTAAACCACTGGCCACGAGGGCCCTCGTCACAAAAAAAACCAGACCCACTTGAATCTCTTTGGGTCGAATCCAGCTGTCGGAAACACCGTGCCGGCACCCTCGGCTCTGCATTCGTTTCAAGAGCACGTTGATCTCCTGAAATGTCCCCCGGTCCTCTGAACGAGTGGCCGCTTCTTATATGTGCAGCGGTAAGTGTGAAGGATGCTCATGCGGGCATGGGAAGACCAGCCTGGTGTGAAAGAGGCCATTCATTTATAATCCACGGGATTAGGACTCTTGTCCATCAGCTGCCTCCGTCACTTAACTGTACATTCCCCCTAGAGGCCTCCCCTCTGTCTGCTGGCATGCTTTGATTGGGATTTATGAACGCCGCGTCAATGTCACAGAGTTTTTTTGTGTGTGTGACAGCACAGATCTGATAAATCCTATTAGTTTTGGGTCGGGGCCAATTTGGACCACTTCCTCTCTGATGTGGAATGGAGCAGGAACTCCCCGGCTGTCTTTAATTGCGGCATTCTTGCTCCCAAAGCTTTGTTTTCTTTTCTTTTTTACATCTGTGTGTTCTTACCTCCCTTCCTCTGGACTTATATTGACTTTATTGTTCTGATATCAAAAGTCCGGCCACAACGAAGCCTCGGAAAGCCTTCGACAGTGTTCTCATTTCCAGGTTGACAGGAGAGTTCCCGCTCAGAGCCGAAGGTCTTGAGTTTGTGTCTCTGGCCTCCTCGCTATCATAAATAGCAACGTTTGTTCTCAGCAAGTTAATGTACCGAGTTCTTCTTCCACCCGACAACATTCCTGGTTCAAAGTGGAGCCATGTGTGGAGCCTAACACTCCCGATGGTGATTATCTCAAATTATCCTTTGATTGCCTCGATTTCACTCTCCAAGCCTTTGATTTTTCCAACCCCTCTTGTTTCATTTGGTGAGAACAAAGGGTGGCAGTGGGACCACGGTGCAGACATCGCATCTTCACGAAGATCATCCTCCATCCCGGGCTTTTGGCCGCGGGACGGGTGGAGGGTGGGGGTCGGGGTCGGGGTCGAGGGTGGGCACGCCCGACCATGAAAGGCTAGGAGCATCTCGGAGTAAAGGGCTTCGCTGGCAGCCCCGTCAGCGAGCCTCCGTCCTGGTATCGAGTCCCAGAGACACTCAGCGAAGCCACGCTGACCTTTTCAGCCTCGCACAGCGGTGCCAGATATTGAGTGAGTCTGTCCAGAGGATGAAGCTCATCTCAGAGTAAAAACTCTCCCCACGGTCTCTGGGGGGCGTTGTGTTGTTATGTGTTTTTGTTGGCACTACGCTTGTATTACACTGTGTCTCTCTCTCTCTCCCTTTGATTGATTTTTACGAGGTTTTGTCAGACGAGAGGAGATTGGATATCCTTGATCCCTTTATTTGAGTTTCTCGAGTGCAGGACGGGTCAACGGGTCGCCTTAATGGTGATGTACTTTTGATTGCAGGGTTGAGAGATCACCTCGGGAGAGGGGAACGTCTTTCACCTGACGACCACAGGGCTGAAATTCAGGCTGAATCCGTGTGTTTCTTCACACCGTTTTCCAATTTTTAAACACATCTCCTGCTCCGTTCTCACACTGAGCATCGTAATCCGGGCGTGAACGGACACGTTTGGAAATCGGCGACGTCGACGCCCGCGTTCGCTACTCGATCAGGTCTTTTTTTACGGCACTTCCTTCCCCCGATTCGCCACGCCCATGTCACATGACCTTTTTTCCTGAAAGAGTCCACCAGAGACAGTCGGACCTTCGTCGTCTGTCCGAGCAGAGGAAGATCCCGTCCTTCTTTTCATCGGCAGTATTTCCTGGAGCTAAACCAACAAAACAATAGAAAATCTACTTCCTGTCGTGTGAGGTATATCTGTGCGTACGCTGTGCGGACGGAGACTCATTCGATCCACGGCGTCTTCCGCTGGCGCACACATCTGTTTAAAAGCGATGGGATGTGAGGCATTGAGGCCGTGACCCACGGCCGGAGGGTCCAGCATGCACCTCACCCGCCAGGTCAGCCGCGTCCCGGAGAGGCCGAGCCGGCTGTGTTGCCTGTCACGGTGATTAGCGGCGATCGCTGGTGACAGGTCTCTGGTCTCTCACGAGGTCTTTCCTCTGGCTGCGTCTGCAGGAAGCGGCGCTCTGCGTCTGCTGCTGGTGCTGCTGTGTTTCATGTTATCGCATTATGAAGCCCTCACTATCTGGTTGCTTTGTGATGGATGAAATGCATTTAGGCAGTTATTGCAGTAATGTTACGTCCAGATGGAGATAAATTGATGTTCTAGTTAAGATGGATGAGCGTCGTTTCCTCTTTTCCAGATTCTGTTTTCTTGTTTTTTGTTTTTTGTGCACATCCTGTTTTTTAAGAGTTTATCTTTTAATCCTGCCACTCAACAAATTCAATTCAGAACTTTTTTTTTCTGCTGACCTTTTAAGTTTTTTTTTGAAAAGAAGGAAGAAAAAAATGAAAACGGTTCTGTGGTGACTGGAAAGAGTTGCCGGTTTGACCTTTTTTGGGGGGTTTTAGAGATAAGAAAGTCTTCAGGAATTTCCTGGCAGAGTTAGGAAGTTGAAAAGTCGAGCTCGGAGTCAACGCCCCCCCGCCGGGCCTCCAGTCAGCGACACCGACACTTCCATTCACACGCAGGGAGAAATGTGTTGATTACTTTCCTCTGTCGGAGGCCGCCGCGTATATTTAACTCTAACCTGTCTTCTCCTTTATGAGACCTTAACTGTTGCAGAACAACTCTGTCCATGGTCCTTTTATAATAAAAAATAAGCATTACTAAGCTGAATGGACGTCAAGAACGAAGCATTGGAGCCCTGGAAGATGTTCAAAGTGTCTAAAATAGCTCAATATTCTCAATAGACTACAGGAAGAGATGAATACAATACGCTACCAACAGTTACTGAGATGAGAAGAGATTAAAACGCATTTATTTCAGGGATATAAAAGTAATAAAGTAACTTTGTTCTTGTGTTATTCATGTTCGCGTTGGTTTAATTTATACGATCATTAAAGATACAACATGCAGTCATAGCTGCTCTGGATGACCAGCCGGAGAGGGTTAGTTCAGCGCGCCGTGAGGGATTAGCGCTGACGGCCGCACGGTTTGAAGTCGGGCTGCAGCAGACAACAGCGGCTCGGCGGTTCAATGCTGTCGAGGCCGGAGGGAGGAGGCTCACCGTTTCACCGCCGGTCTTTGTTCAACGTGATGAATAATACATCAGAGGTGCGTTTAGTTTGATTCCCGGAGCCGTCGGCTCGGCTGCGGGCGCGCTCCCGGCGCTAGCTAGCTCGCGCGCGCCGCGGCTTCCATCCGGCTTCAGCGGCGCCCGGTTTGCTCGTTTGATCGTTTCCAAAGGGACTTTCCTTCCGCGCCGATGGAACCAGGTCACTTTTTGTTCACAATGGACGCCTCGCACTCATCTCCCTCCTTCCCTCTCTCTTTTCTTTCTTTCTCCCCCGCAGTAGCCGGCTAGCACCGAGCAACCACGACCGGATACAGCGGCTGAGGAGCGAGTTCCAGCAGGCGCAGACCGGCCCGGACGACCCGGACGACCGCAGGAGGACCTACAGCTTCGAGCAGCCCTGGGTGAGTGTCTGACACGAGGGAGGGGAACGGGGGGCGGGGCCTGTCACTCAAGTCCAGCGCCCACTGCGGGGCAAGGAAACAAGATGGCCGCCCGCCGGACCGAGACTCTTGCAGGTGTCACTTCCAGGAGAATGCTAACAAGCGTTGGCACCTGTGGCTCACTGGAGTACGGTGCTAACCGCCACTAACCCCCCTCCTACTACCAGCCATGAACAAGACTGATGCCCCCCCCCCCCCTCCACCCCCCCCCACACACACACACACACACAACTACGATCACCTTTAACCCCCCACGTGGGCCTTCCTGGCTAATCGTGCTAACGCTAACACCCTTCACCCTCCGATGTTCAACCTGCCTGCATGTGCAGGGGTTTGCACACCTCCTGACGCCTCCATCACTAACCCCACCCACCTGTCACGACCCACTCTACTCATCCATCGCCCCCCCCACCAACATGTTGTGTGTGTGAGTGTTCACCACCTTCCTGCCCAGCGCCTCGTGGACTTCTTGGGTACGTCTCTTCACATTGTTTCTGTGTTTCTGTAAAAAAAAAACAACACCTTTTTTCTTTTTAACTGTGCCTTTTCTTTTGTTTTTTTTAAAGTTTCACAGTCGGGTCGAGTTCATTTTTAACTGGAGCTCTGAGAGCGATCTGAAGCAACAAAGGGTAATAACGAGCGAACAAAAAAAAAAAGCCTTTCGAATTTTCTCGGGGTGATGAAACCGCTTGTCATGTTTTTAGTATTTATTTTAGTCCTCCCTCGCTTCCTCGCACCTCAACTCAAAGTGTACTTGCTTTAATTGTTTTTAATAGCAAATTATTCTCATGTGACCGTCAGCTGTCGCGAGTTTTAACTACGATTTCCCAACATTTTTCTACTTGACGGCATCTTTGTGTGATGTGTGTGTGTTTTTTTTTTATGATTGTTTTTCACAGCAAAGGAGTCTTTCTTCAGCACATTCTTTGATCTAGTTTGGGACAACACACACACACACACACCTCTTTATCACAACATATTTTAATAGACACTATATCACAATACATATTATAGTCGATGTATGTTTTCATATATCATTAGTGTTGTCTCAAACCGGACACCTTGTGTGCTGTAAATTACGTCCTGATGAATCTGAATCGGCTCTGTTGGTTGTGTGTCATTTTGCACACACACTTACACGCACACACACACTGTTTTTGTATATTCACTGTATGAACTCTTTTTATTGCCGGTGTGTTGCACTATTAGCTTCAGTGTGCGACGGGAGAATGTAGTCCTTTTGATTCATAGTCCAGATGATGAAAGCGAGAGAGCTCTCGACTCAAAGTCATCTGCGCTCCGGCTTTTTCTGAAATATTCAATAAAAAATGTGTCGTTTTATTGGCCCGAGTTGTGCGTTTTCGATGGTGTTTTGCGCAACGGGCATTATGGGAAAGAAGTTCACATGGCCCCCTTTTTGTCTCGGAAACAACCGAGTGTGTCCTCGATCGCGGAGCTCAACAACAGTGAAACAACGCGGAAGTGTCTTTTAAATGTGCGTTACCTCTCCTCACCACCAGGGGGCGACTCCTCTGGAAAGGACGGCACATTTTAACGGAACCGGCCAGCTCGTCAGACCCGTACGGGGTTTTTCCACCACATTTTTTTTAATTGTTTCGCCACAGCAATCTTTAACCATGAAGAAAAATGAAGATTATGACCAGATAAAAAAAAATGTCTTCAATACAAAACACTCCAAGAGATTAAATCCAAAGCTTTGTGACGTGTAACTTAACATTTGGAGGTTTTTATCCTGATGCAATGAAGGTCTGGACCAAAAGGTATTGAGTTTCCATGTGCGCTCCCAGATACATATTAATACCAGATAAATACTTTATATGTTAAACCAGCTGCTTGTGCAGGAACCCTCCATGCTCCAGTCTGATGGTGTTTTATGGCCCTCTTGTCTTCCTGCCGTGGTAATTGCATGTTATTAGACTCACTGTGGCCGTATGGAAAACAGGGGACTGTGTCTTTGGAATTCAATTACCCCCCCCACCTTCCTCCTCCTCCTCCTCTCCCTCATCCATGCATATATCACATGTTGCTGCTTCACCTCGCTGATGGACCTCAAGGAGCCGTCGTCCTTCCACTTAAATCACCTGCGAGCGCTCACAGCCGCTCGCCTGCAGGAACATGGCGGAGAGACGGAGAGCAGACGCCAAATCCACCCAAACGTTTTTACAGAAGATGAAATGCAGCCGAGTGCTGAAGAGACGAGTCCAATAACTGGTTAGTTCAACCCGTAATGGAGTAATGGAGCATAGTTTCCATCGCTTCAAGTCGTTTTTGGGCAACTTTCCAAATACTTCCTGCTTCCATTTCGTCATGTTTTGTATTTAAACATTTTTCAGTATTACTTTTGACTTTTTCCAGATTAAACCATTAATCTGTTTACCAAAATAAAAGTGAGGTGTCCTGTGGGGATGGACAGCGTTACGGCCTTAATGAGTTTTGGGAATTTAATTGATTATTTGGTCGAGAAAGTCTTTTTAGATAACACACTTTTTTAATCCTTACTCAGCTTGAGGGAGGAAAATATTCAGTATTTTTGTGTATTTTTGTCAAGCCGAGTCTAAACTCATCTAACTTTGTGGCGCCGAGTCCACACCTGAGTCACGTCATATCAATATTTTATCATATTGATATCTATATTGTAGCAATATCATAATAATATCATATTAATTCCACAGATATCTTTGAATCTCCGACTGGAAGCAATAATAATGTCGTTGTGCACATTTCACTCAGGCTTAGACTCAACCTGAGGTTCACCTGTTTATACCTCACCTCCAGTGAAGTAGAGGTGAATTTACCTCCACACACACACACACACACACACACACACACACACACACACACACACACACACACACACACACACACACTCCTGTGTGCTTGATTGGCCCAATTATCCATTTCCAACACAAGCTGTTTTCTCAGCCATCTCTCTCTCTTTTCGCCACGCGACTTTCATCCGTACATTTTTCCCTCTTCTGCTTTTTCACTATAATTTGGGAGCAGAGGATTGTGGGTAGCGCGGTCTAATTCCATCAGGATGACTGATGCCCGCTCTCCCGGCAGCAGCAGCGCGCCGGCTTTATTGCTCTCATTTATACCACTGTGGGAGGAGAGGAGTTCATTCACTTGGTGCAGGAGGGAGGAGGAGTGCATAATATTGCCTCTTGTGTTTCACTGGAACATTTTCTGGATGCCTCGAGGTGGTTTTTACTTCCCGCTCCTCCGGTCACGTGTTCCAAAGTCGCTGAGCCCACATTCCTGGGAATATTCGACTTGAAAAACCATATTGTGACTGTGATCAACCTGCCGGACATTTTCCAATCCAGACATGCAGATCCAGAGCCGATCAATCCCGGACGCGATCGCTCCGGCTTCAGTCGGTTTAGTGGTGTCTCTTTAGTGCTATTAATCGTTTTATGGCCGTCCCGCGAGCTGCTGGTGTCCACGCAGCGCCGCCAGCAGCTCAACGCCGCGCGGCCGTAAAAGTAATTAGACTGTGAGCTAAAGAGAAGAGTTAATGAACGTCGGAGGAGCGGAGAGGAGTTGTGGTACGAGTGTGGGTCGGACCTCGAGGTGGTGCTGAGAGAGAGAGGTGTGTGTGTGTGTGTGTGTGTGTGTGTGTGTGTGTGTGTGTGGTACACTGGATGTGTATTTTAACGTTTGTAAGTATACAGGTATAAAATCATTCCAGACTTCCAAAAATGTACAAATATACACATCAACCATCATGACTGTGCCTACACACATACTGTGACCTCATGACCTGTACAGCAGGTGTTTATGTGTGTGTGTGTGTGTCCTTCATTAACACTCACTAACACTCATCACTGCCCCTGCATTGAGCCTCCAGCATGGCCCCTCCCCCCTCTGTCTGTCCGTCTCACCTTCATTGTGACCTGAGGAGACGAGTCCGCCCCGACGAGCAGCCGGTAAGTGTGTGTGTGTGTGTGTGTGTGTGAGTGTGTGTGTGTGTGTGTGTGTGTGTGTGTGTGTGTGTGTGTGTGGGTTTATGGTTCTCCTGTTTCAGGGCCCGCTGCTACTTTTTATTGGGGCTTCTGTGTGGAAACACTCGGCTGCAGTTGTGGTGATTTTTAATGCCTTGAATGTAAACTGAGGCATCAGGTGTCGTACGTTTGTCTCATACGCTCTCTGACTTGAAATGTATTTGTTAATCTGGAAAAAATATATTCTCATGATGAAAAAAACACAGTTTCTATTTGTGCAAGCAGAGATTATTATTTTATTTGAACCTTTTACGATAAAATGAGATAAGATAAGATCCTTTATTAGTCGCTCAGTGCGGAAATTACAGGATTACAGCAGCATTGCTCTCGATAAATACAGATAAAAACCAAGTAATGTAAATAAACAGTAATAAAACACAAGTAAACAGTAAGAAGAGTATTAAATATTCAGATGGAATACAAATAAAAATGTGTATAAAAGTGCAACGCCTCCCATCCATTCATCCATCTTGCATCAGCGCAGCATCGCTCTGGATTGAGATTACTGTACACAGCTTTCATACCGGCTCTTCCAGACGTTCTGGAAGTGTTCACAGCTGTTTTTTGGGAGGGAAAAATGGACTTAAACTGCTTTTGGTGCCGGAGACATTATGTTATCATGTACGTCCATCCTGGTGAACGCAACATCTCAGCAACACCGAATGAACTCGGCATAAACGTCCACCTGGACTCAACGAGGACATTGGTACAATTTGGTAGTCGGAGGCCATTTTGACATCAGTAAAACACATTTTTCTTTTAGCTTTGTCTCAATAATTCATGTGGCAATCATGACAATTTCATGCAAATGTCTAATCGGATAAAATGACCATGAAGTGGTGACATTTTGCACGGCCATGGGTCGGCTAATTTGAGTTTATTGTTTACATTTAGACCATGCACAGGTATGGAAAGCTCCAAATCAGTGGGAAAATCCATGAAATCTGAACTTAAATGGACGTCTGGGGGCGAGGACGCCGGCGGTTAACGGCGTTGCTTCTTGCTGTTTTCAGTCGAGCGCCGGCAGCAACGGGCAGAGCGGGTTCGGCCCGCCGGGGCGCCACTCGGTGTCGGTGGAGGTTCAGATGCAGCGGCAGCGGCAGGAGGAGAGAGACTCGTTCGCCCAGGCTCAGCGGCAGTACAGCTCCCTGCCACGGTAAGAGTGTGTGTGTGTGTGTGTGTGTGTGTGTGTGTGTGTGTGTGTGTGTGTGTGTGTGTTGAATCTTCTCCTGCTCTCTGTCCAATATGAGATGTGTCCAGGAGGTTATGACTGTGTTTGTATCTATTTTACATCCTGTAATTTAATGTAATGCACCGTGATGTCTCTCAAGGTGTGTGTGTGTGTGTGTGTGTGTGTGTGTGTGTGTGTGTGTGTGAGAGAGAGTGTGTGAAATCATGCTTGTGCAAGCCTGTTTGATCAAGTCTGATTCCCTGTAATAGTCATGTTATAGAAATGATTCCAGATTATATAAATATAACATCTGAGTAAGGAAAAAGGGTCACAGCTGGTCAGTTTCAGTACACACACACACACACACACACACACACACACACACACACACACACACACACACACGCTCTCAGCCTCGAAATGGACAGATCATGTTACCTTCTTGTACATATCTAACATGATTGCTTTGCTCTCCCTTAATGTAATTCCCTTTGATCTGCATGATATGACTGCCTGTTGTTCCAGGAAGTGGTGTGTGTGTGTGCGTGTGTGTGTGCGTGTGTGTGTGTGTGTGTGTGTATGTGTAATAGAGGAGTTGTGGGTATAGGAAGGTAGATATGGGGACATTTCATGGATACATTAAAAGCGTTTTAGAGGTGTCAAAATAGTTGGATTTTTCCTTTGTGATGCAAAATCCTTTTATTTATGTTTGAGAATATAATGAATCATCAACGTATCATTACCATGATTAAGTGAACAAACACACAGCTGGTTTATGCATCAAACATTTCCTAAAATGAATTGCTGCTCCTACAAAAAATAGTAAATGCATCATTTGTACAATTTTACACTTACATGATTCTGCGTCTTCTCGGTAACACGATATGTCGCCGCAAAGTGCCGTTCAATTTCTATTTATAGCCCGTTGAGCCGCTCGCGGCGTCTCCACACTCGAGCACTTACCAGGTGACGTCAGTGGCGTCCCCGATGGTTCACGGCTTAAAGCCCCAGAGGTCACCTTGGGATTTGGGCCCTTGAGCCGCTGCTTTCATCAAACATGGTTCCCATTTGTGAAGCAAAAAAGTTCCTTTTTTCTCTTTTTTTATGCAATATTGACACTATGAGTGTAAAGATGTTTCTTCATACAATGTTCAGGTAGGTAAAGAACATTTCTTCATTGGATGTTCAGGTAGATAGAGACCTTTCTGTGCGGAGGGGGTTGGAATTGAACCACTATGGCCTCCATTTTGGGTCTTTTACTCTTGAATCCGTTCAGGGACGAACTGTCCAGGAAGAAATGTTGTTCCAAGTGATCACGTTTCCCTATAAAAACATCTGTAATAACTCTCTCGCGCTATCGAGGTCTAAGCAAGACCCGGACCGGTCCAGGTGCACATCATCAGCTTGCACTTCCCCGTACGCGCACAACGTTAAACACATTATCTCCACGACTCCTCCAACGTACCCTAATCCACTGTTATCGACATAAATCCCTTCCTTGATAAATATTGCAGGCAGCTTCGCTGAAAGATTAATGAACCCGCCGTCTCGCTCCGGCGGTCAGAGGCAACCTCCTCCGGTCCCTCGACTGGTTCCCACTAATGCCGTCGAGAAGCTGCTCTGTTTGGATAAAACCTCGCTGTGGTATCTTCGGGGAACGCCGGCTATTGTTTGACTTTGGAGAACCGTCGTGTGAAAATCCAAAGAGCCGAGGCGGAAGTGAAGACGGCGTGGAGCGGATCACGGCCTCCATGGGATTCACACGGGGGGGGGGGAGGTTTTCTGTCCCGTGGAGGCCGGATGTCCTTGCGTGAGCATGCCCGGGTTGTGAATGTAGACGTGATTAACGGCCGCAATAAAAAAGCAGCTTTCATTCCCAATAAAGGTCAAGTCCCATCTGGGCGAGACCCTTTTCCTAAACAAGGAACTGTAAGTGAAAATATGGCGGGTGATGAAGTGCCGTTCACCGGCGAGCGCCACTGATCTCCGAGCCGAAGTAGCGGCATCTCGGGCAACGACAGCTGCAGTGGCGCCCCCCCCCCCCCCCTCTCCATGCACTACGACCTCCCATAAAGTCTCCCCCTTTTAAAAAGAAAAAAGTCCTCTCAATCTCGCTCTGTCACCTTTCAACCTTTCAGTTTTATCATCTGTCATGTTTCAAAGTGTGCATGCGTGGAATACAGAACCGTTTACATCACTCTGGATTTACCCCCCTCCACCACCTCCACCACCTACCACCACCCACCACCACCCACCTGGCACGGCATCAGACAGAGGGAGTGATCTGGTTTGCATTTCTCTCACCAGGGGGTGGAGGGTGGGGGGGCAGGACGAGGCTTTTGGCCTCTTTGTCAACATGTGAAATGAAATCGGATGCCTGCCTCTGAAAATTGGAATCACTCAACCGTTAGCGAGAATAAACCTGCGCTATATTCTCCATATCTCGCCGATCGTGAAGCGTATCCATTCCCAATTGCGTCCAATTTCTGTTGAATAAAAACAAAGGGTCTTTTCTATTCTCATTAAGTCTCTCTCTCTCCTTCCTACTCAAATCCAAACACAAGAATAATACGATTTCTTCACAGCTGGCTGATAAACCTGCTAATTATGCATGGCTCCAAGTCAGAAGCCCATTGATGTTTCTGTTTGTCTTCTTTTTCTTCTCTCTCTCTCTCTCTCTGCTCTCATTTTCGCCGTGTCCTTGAGATAAATGGGTGGAGCTGTAGTGTAGCTTGGGACACTCTCATGCATATCGTATGGACTCTCACACACACTCACACACACAAAGGCAGGCAGGCAGGGGCTGCCACAGAGAGGCCAGCAAAGCGAAAATGAGAGGCGACACATCTGGATTTTCTTTTTTCCCCGGCAAAAGGGCAGCCCCCCCCCCCCCCCCCTCCCCTCCCGAAGCGTTGACAACTAACCGCGCCTTTTGAGACGAGTGTCGAGCGTCAAACATGCACTCCGATATATTTAATCCGTTGCCTACAAGATGGTCGCCCTCAGTTTTCCACCTGCGGGAAGGTTCCTCCCGCCGCTGTCTTGTCAGATCCAATGGTTGTTTCTGTCCGTCTTGGAGCGGAGCTAATGGGCTGGAAGGGGACTTTGACATGGTTAGGGTATGTTTTTTACCGTGGGCTGGTAGTCGCCCGGAGGCAGTTTGCGAGGCTGTAATGGCGCCTCATTTTCATTGAATGTGACGCCTTGGCTCATGCGACTGACAGTGCAACCGTTTGCCAGCAAACATCCACACACTCGTCCCCTCTCCCCGGCGGTAATGGCTTTTTTTTGAACGAACATTATTGTTGCTGGCGATATTTTTTCCAACCAAACCAGGTCACACAATGTGCCACTCGGAGGGTTCAAGTTGTGTGCCACGGAGGAATAAAGTGTGAGCATTTATTGGCACCTGATTTATTTAGGTTTTGTACCGGCAATCACAGTTCCTCATGCATGTGCCAAATCGGTCGTATACAACACCACACCTGTATGAAATTTAGGCTTACTGGATTGGAACCAACCATGGATGCCGAAGCCTCACCGTTTCCTCCCCCTGTTTCCTATCTCCTCCCCAGGCAACCCAGGAAGAACCCCAGCACCATCTCCCAGGACTCGTGGGATAAGGCATACCCACCGGGCGAGGTCTTCCAGACGGCGAAGGACAACCCCAGGTACTCGAGCTACCAGGGCACCAGGAACGGCTACCCAGGCGGCGTTGGCGGCGGCGGTGGGGTCAACGCCCGGGTCCTCCTGGAGGCCCAGGAGCTGCTGAGGCAGGAGCAGCGGCGCCGGGAGCAGGAAGCCAAAGGGAAGCTGATGCAGGAGAGCATCGGCAACAGCGGCTACGAGGGTTACCCGACGGCGCGCCTGAAGGACCCGGCCTCCCCCAAGGGCCCGTACCGCCACGACGTGCCGCCGTCGCCCTCGCAGCTAGCGAGGCTGAATCGAATCGGGTCTGAGAAGGGAAGACTTTTTTATTCTTGAGGGAAGGCGGGGGGCAGCGTTGTTGGACTGATGGATGAAGAGCTGCAGGAGCAACAGGGATTACCTTGAAGAAAACGAGTGAAAGTGGACGCGACAATCCTTGACGAAGGGACAACCCGAGAGATCTTCTAGCTTACGCGAAGGTCCTGGAGGTAACCAGATGTGAAGTGCACTCAGTGTGTGGGGTGCGTGTGTTCAATCCCCCCGCCGTGCCGATGACCTATCGGTCGCTCGCCCTCCTCCAGACACGAAGGCGCTCAGTGCCTTCTCCTCCGACACGACGCCTGTTCACAGTCGTCCGGGACTCTGATTCATCAAAGATCTGGCGCCGTCGTGCACTGACAAATCAACCGGGCAGACCGGCGAGCGAGTGGGCGTTCTTCTGATCCCATGGGGAGGCGTCACTTTGTGTGTGGGTTTTGTGCGTGTGTGTGGGCAAGTGTCGAGGTACACGTTTCACAAACAGGCATTCGTGTCGTGGCTTTAAAGAAAAGAAAGAAGGCAAAAAAAAAGTGTCCCGTGGTGCGACTCGTCCCATCGGTCACACACACAAAAAAAACCCGTCTCCACTACAGTTAACATTTCGACCCCGGCTTGACGCTGCCGGCGCTGCTCTGCATTGTGTTTTCTCCACTTTCCAGTATTTTTTTTTTTTAGAGCTCTCTCACTCGAGTACTCCCCCGGGGAGAAGAGAGAACATGGCAGAAATGTATGAAAGAAGCCGGGGCACAGTGTGCGTGTTATTAATAAAGAAAAGCCCCCCCCCTCTCATAAATGATTCATATCGTGTGTTATCTCCATGGAAGAGACCCAGGCGGAGGGGGTAGACAGCTCTGATCCTCTGCCTGCTCCCCCTGCACCGCTCTGGGCTTGACTCGCTGGCCCGCCTGCCTGCCTGCCTGGAGCTCTGGCTCTCGTCCTCCGCTCGTTTCCCCGTCGCCTCTCTGTTCATTACCTTCCTTTCTTCTACCTCAACACCTTTATCCTCTCCTTCCTCTCCGTCGCTCATCTCCCACCTTCCTCTCATGTCGCCCCTCCCCTTCCCCTTCCTCTTCTTCTGCTCACCATCCTCCTCCTCCTCCTCGTCTCCCGAGTCAGACTCCGCTCTGAATTTTTCATCACAAGCCACCTGCTGCCTGCCGGAGCCAAAGAACGCTGCCACCAACAGAGGGCCCGGCTTCTGACATAAAGAGATGAATAAAAGCACACAAAAAGAGCCAGAATAAAGATGGGCTGTCAGACAATAGACCTGCCAGTGTGAGATTAGCTGGAGCTTTTCTCCTGTTTTAAAAAATGGAAAATTGTCCACAGGAGTTAATTGCTTTCAATTGCTGTAATTGCCTTCTGTAATTTTACCCTTTTAAGCATTTAGCTGACACTCCTCTCCAAAATTTTGAGAAATGCTTCTTAGAACTGCTTTTCTTCCCAAATATCTTCATGTTTTTTATCGGTGTGGTCTGTACATCATGCAGAGCAGAGGCCTGGTCTCCCTAGAAACAGGCAGCGCAGCGATGTTAATCACATACTCGCAGGGCTAGTTAGCCAGCCGGAAGGACGCTAGCACCATCATGGTCACGTTAGCTGTCGGACTCGGCTAGCTTGCTGACTGCTAGTTAGCCAGCCAGAAGGATGCTAGCACCATCTTGGTCACGTTAGCTGTCGGAGTCGGCTAGCTTGCTGACTGCTTGTTAGCTAGCTTGCTACTTCAGTCGTTAATTGAAAATATGCATTCACACAGTTTATTCAAAAGGCTCCCGAGGCTAACACTGTTAGCTATGTCAGCAGTGCTGCAGCTGTTTGCACTGTTAGCACCATTAGCGATCAGCCGACGCCATGTTGAGAGCCGTGTGGAGGCAATAGACGCGCTCTGTCTGTATTCTGAGTTGAGCACCTTTTAAAAAACATCCCTCACACACAGCCCACCGCTAATAACTGTTGCAGTAGGTGGCAACCGATTCTCTGTGTCTGAACCTCGTCCTCTTTGACATCTCCGGTGTTTGCGACATGTTCTCTGCCTGCGAGCGAGACAAATGAGATTGAGCTGAGGTCAAACCTGAAACAAAAGAGAAATGCATATACAAGCATAAAATGTCCCTCGCTGAGCTGTGGAAAACAAATGGGCGCTGCGTGATTGCCCTTCCCTCCTACACTCATCATATGCAGAGTGAAGCCGCATGACATACATTATCTCCCGTTAGTTAATGGAGGCCCTTGCTGGGAAAGATGCAGGCTGAGTGGAGGTGGGGGGTAATAGATGATGATGGAAGTAAGAAGATGAAGAAGAAATGGCATTATCCCAGCGCATAAAACATGTAGGAGGTTCACATGGACTCTGATGTAAGCTAAATTAATGTTTAGCTTATTAAGCTAAATTAATGTTTGTCGGTGTGGTCTGTACATCATGCAGAGCAGAGGCCTGGTCTCCCGAGAAACAGGCAGCGCACCGATGTTAATCACATCCTCGCAGGGCTAGTTAGCCAGCCGGAACGACGCTAGCGCCATTATGGTCACGTTAGCTGTCGGAGTCGGCTAGCTTGCTGACTGCTAGTTAGCTGGCCGGATCTACGCTAGCACCATCATGGTCACGTTAGCTGTCAGACTCGGCTAGCTTGCAGACTGCTAGTTAGCCAGCCGGAACGACGCTAGCACCATCATGGTTTCACGTTAGCTGTCGGACTCGGCTAGCTTGCTGACTGCTAGTTAACGCACTACAGCCGCTTTGTCGATGTGTTCTTAAAGCCACGCTGCAATGGGGCCCATGAAAATTGTTACCAAATAATACACACAAACTGTGTAAAAAATATCTCTTCTCTGAATGACTTTGAGTTAAAGTGAGTCGCGCATTGAGGAGGATGTATTTGACTCGTGCTCTGAACGCCGTGGACTGAAAATCAATAAGTGCCTGATATATCATATCACAATATTATACACGAGGAGGGACGCTTGTCTACGACAGTACAGCACACGAACCACAGTGTGTTTTTAATACATTTTTGATATTTTAAAATGTCATTTTTGGGGTACTCCTTCCAGAATCTTTTTTTAAATTTGTTTTATTTTATTTACAAGAGCCAACACTTTGTGGTTATCAGTGTATTTTGTATCCCGTTTGACATTGCCTTCAAACCATGCTGTATCATGATGTGTTTTAAAAGTATAATAAGAAATGGAAGTTGATGTGCAATTGTTGTTGTTTTTTTCCATAAAACTTTTACATGATATATATTAAGAAATGTATACAGCCACTTTTCCTGTACATATCAAATTTAGAATAAAGCGGATCCGCATCCTGTTTACAACTTCGGCCCTTTTCTCCCGTTTCTTTCGAGCCTTAAATTAAGCAGCAGGGACTCGTTCCCGCTGTCAAGATGTCAGATCCGTCCGGTCCGGCCGCAGACGTCTTCTTCTGAGCGATAATATAACGGAGTGAAGCATCATGAGCTCCTGCGGGAGCGTCGCGGCGTTCAAACGGGAGCTGAAAAACTAGCATTTTTTGTTGGCTTCTGTGTCGTTGGTTGAACACACTGAGGTAATCTCCCTAAAGCGCCGTCACGCTTCCTGTTATTAAGCCCGTCCGCGTTCCCATTGTCCCTCACAGGGGATCTGTCGAGCAGCTCCATGCTACTGTTTTTGTTCCGAAGGTCAAAGGTGACGTCCTACCCAAACACTATTAATTCTAGTTGAGCCAGCCGGGGATGTGTGTGTGTTGGAAGGAATGGAGGTATGAGAACAGAGAGGGAAATAGGTGGAAGCTAGAGAAATCCATTTGCCTCATCCTGTGTTTTTCTCCTTGTTTTCTTTATTGACTTCATGGTGTGTGTGTGTGTGTGTGTGTGTGTGTGTGATCCAAAGTCTGCATCGTCATGCCGTGGTCAGATGTAACCTTCAGAACATTTCCTTTAAGGTGCACTGAGGAAACGCTAGCGTAGGAGGTAGATTTACAAGAACACAGGACGCTGCTTCGTCCGCCTCGGCCCTCTTCACACCGGTGTTCAAATACCCGCCGAGATCTGGAACATGCTCACTGCCTCCTTGGTTTAAAGCGCTCCATGTGAGACACGGTTTATGCGAACGTGTGCGATAAAACCAAACAGGTGTACCTGTGTGTCCTCTCTCAGCATGTGTGCATGAAGTCCGACGATGGCCTCTTTGTTTGAGTATTCAATCCACCAACAATGACCACAAAGGATTCATCGTATTGTCTTTGGTGATCCCTCTCGCGCCTTTTTATTAAGTCAAAACATGAACTGACCAAATGAACCGAAGGGATTCTCATCAGCCGTACCAGCTGTTGCGTCCTCGATGTGCATGTTAGCATGCTAACAGCATGAGCGCCGTGAGCGTGTTGCAACGCTCAAAGCGAAGCCTCCCAGAGCCACGAAGCACTCCGAGTCTTCTGTGAGCCAATACAACACGGCAACAATATGTGTTACATTGCTTCTATTGTTATCAATGATGTTTTTCCTTTCTGGGTGTAATGATGCATGAAACAATCAGCGTCGCACCATGTGTTTGGCGCGATGCACAGAGAGTCTGCAGGCAGAAGTTCCTTTAATTAAGGAGTTGTTTCTCTTGGCTCCGGCCACACAACCACACTCTTTCCATTATAGCTCGCGGGGAGAAATAACTCAGATCTCTGGCCAATAAAAAACCCTCCAACAGGTGATCCTCCTCGTGTTTCATTCGCCTGGTTTAGCTTCCTGCAAAGAGCTTCACACTCACATCCAGTCACATCGCCAACATGGGAATGGAAGCTCTCCGGTGCATCTTATTAACCTTGATTAAAGCCAGTCTTTATTAACGCTAAACATCAGGCTAATGTGTTAAAAGCTCATAAAAGCTTTCAT
The DNA here is from genome assembly GCF_023055335.1 of Clinocottus analis. NCBI lineage: Eukaryota > Metazoa > Chordata > Actinopteri > Perciformes > Cottidae > Clinocottus > Clinocottus analis. The sequence goes on along the minus strand of NW_027175832.1, from coordinate 19,630,966 downwards.
CTCTGCATCAAGCCCGTGACGCTTGGCCGGGTTTTTATAGCGTGGGGCACAAACAACTTAATATAAGCAGAAAATATCCTTAAAAACCTGCTGGTATTGGAGTCCAAAGTGTGTCACTAAATTATAATCAATGAACACAAACATTAAAAGAAGATAATGTAAATTGAAAAAAACAGAATTAGCATTTAAATTATGCGCTTGTAATTTGAAATAAAACGTCGCCGGCTACAATTTGGAATCTCTTATTCAGCCCTTAAATGATAAAAGTAATAATTTAATTTTAATAGGTAATTGCAAAAATAAATTTAGAGGCTTATTTTTTAATTCACTTACGTCAAATTTGATTTCGGAAGGAATTGGCTTTTTTTTCTTTTTTTTGTAGTCTTTATTTTCGCCTTTAATTTAAAGATACCGCCCAAATTAAATTAATCCCAACTCACAAAGAGCCGCAGCGGGAGCTCTGATTGACCAGCTGTATGTGACCATCGTTTAGCCGCATAATCTAAATGCAAATGTAATTAATCAACCCACAATTGCTTTTTTAAACTTATCACTTCATCATGTAATTTCAATTACACTGGAATACAGTCCGGATCTCTCCGGTCGACGCCAACGTATTGACACCGTGCTAACGAAACCGTGCTAACGAAACTGCGCTAACGACACCGTGCTAACGACACCGTGCTAACAGCGGGCCGGCGGCTTCAGGCTCCTCGAGGCCAGTAAACTTTACCTCCTGTGTGATTTCTCTTTCTCCTTTTTAGCGGCGCTGCCACATTTTAATGCGCTCCACATCTCCCCGGAGCAATGACACGGATCATTTCCACCGCGGCCTCCTTTTTTTTTTTGTGTTTCTTTCTGTCAACAGAGAGGCACAACAAGAGTCTGCCTAACCTTTTATTTTACAGCCGACGTCCGCGCAGCGTGTCGCCATTAACGCAGCCTGTTATTTAGTTTAATGTCACGCTCTCCTCGCTGAAGGGAGGCGGGAGGTTAAGCTTTGGGACGAGGAGGTCGGGCGAGGGCTTGTTCAGAGGTGACACCTGTTTCTGCTCACTTACTGTTTTATGTTTTTTGTTTTTTTTGCATGGTGAGCGGCGCCCGATGACGCCATCCTTCTGGAATTTTGGAGACGAAGCTGCAGAAGTTGCAAAAGAAAGACACGGGGCCGTAAATCAAGATGGTGGGGAAAGCTAACGAAGGAAGTTCTGCAGATTTAACCTCTTTTTACACTTGTCGAGCATCTGGAATGAGTTTGCTTCTTTTACTACGGTTTCGTAAAGGTTTTCACCCCTTGTTGACACGGAGCATGGATGGAAGTGAACGTTGCTCCGTGTTTATGAATCCATGTGCAGTTTTGAGGCCATAAATAGAATTATCTGTCCAGAATGTGAGGAATGTGTTGCAATGAGATCCTTCTGCCCCGCATCAGTATGTGTCCAAAACAAACACGCATCAACTCATTGCCTAGTTCTTGCTTTTGTACATTTGCTCTCCGAGAATTAGCCTCCTAAGTTTCCTGGTACTGTTGAATGAAAAAGGGTCAGAAATGGAAGTTGCAGTTTATTTAGCATGTTTAATCTGTTTCGCTGTGTGAGACTCGGCTCTCTGAGGAGCCTCTCCTGGTGTCCATGGAGTGATGCCTCCAGAGAAAGGGGAAGCTTTTATCAAAGCGCTATCTCTGCTTGGGCACTTCAATGGAGGGCTGGATCCTCGTTCTGCTGAGGCGAAAAAGATGGACAGGAAAAAAAGGATTTCGAAGAGAAACCAAAACAAGCTCCGTTCCCAGGGTGCCCGAAAAAACAAATACAACCCGGCACTGTCCTGAACACAGGAAAACTAAACGGGGCCCAAAAGAAACATTTCGTTATTGAGCAACTCTAGACTAATAAATTCCCTGAATCAGGAGCGCAGACGGGGGATGTGTGGAGCCCCGAATCCTACAAGCGTCGACTCCGACAGGATTCTGTCCAACTTCCCTCCGTCAAACGCTCCGTGAAATGACTCTTAACGCGGCCCGCTCTCCTCCGCTTAGCCCAACTTAGCCATGAAGCCCCCCTTCCTGGATTTCATGGCTCCTGTAGACGGACAATGAGCCGTCTGATGCTGGCGGGTTTCCAAGTCGGCCTCAAAAGGATGAGTGGTTCATGCTGGAGGAACTCTGTGCCGTCTGAAAGGAATGACATATGCATGAGTCGGTTCATGGTGGTGCTTGTAGCCGTAGGAAAGGCCTCAACCGGGTGGACGAGTTATTTAAAGAAGTGAGGCTGCACCAACTGACACAGAGCGGCTAAGAATTCAATCCACAGAAATAGAACAAACTGTTTTTTTCCCTTGTCATTGTTAGTTGCAATGGTGACAACACACGTCAACAACAACACAACACACACAGTGTGCAGCTGTAACGTGTTGTTGCGACGGACGGCTAGCTAATTAGCTGTCTGAACACCTGTAACCTGTGTGACGTTACAGCATAGTGGAAGGCTAACCAGCCTGCATGCTAGAATTAGCATGCAGGCTGCCTGTGTAGCGTTACAACATGGTGGAAAACTAATTAGCTTGCAGCTGGAATTAGCATGCAGGCTACCTGTGTAGCATTATAGCATGGTGGAAAGCTAACTAGCTTGCATGCTGGAATTAGCATACAGGCTACCTATGTAGCGTTACAACATGGTGAAAAACTAACTAGCTTGCAGCTGGATTTAGCATGCAGGCTACCTGTGTAGCGTTAAAGCATGGTGGAAAGCTCACTAGCTTGCATGCTGGAATTAGCATACAGGCTACCTATGTAGCGTTACAACATGGTGAAAAGCTAAGTAGCTTGCAGCTGGAATTAGCATGCAGGATACCTGTGTAGCTTTACAGCATGGTGGAAGGCTAACTAGCCTGCATGCTGGAATTAGCATGCAGGCTAGCTAGCCATCTGTCCACATGTCAGTCAGCTAGCTTGACAGGTCTGTGGTTACATCACATGAGCCGATCGAAGTCGTCCCTCAGCGATGTGCTTTCCTCCGCTGTGGCGAGAGGATGAGAAGCGTTAATTTGATTAATTTTAGTAATTTATTCTGGCTCTCTAGGCTTCTCAACACTTAAAAATGGCCGCCAGTCTGACAATCCTGCAACATTGATTTAAGAGAGATCTCTGATCTCCGCTGAGGAAGACAGCATTACTTTGCACTTTGTTCTCCAGAGGGTTTTTTCTGGTGAGAGCAAGTCTTTGAGATTCTGCTCAAAGCTGGCAGACGCACAGATACGTCTTTAATGAACTGAAGATAGGTTGAATCAATATTTTTTTGTCAATTATTAATGGAGAGTAGCAAAGCCTCTGTAGATCATTACTTAAAAAAACCAACAACACACAGCTCATGTGGAAACGCTGCTTCCTTCTGCAGTAACACACATCCACACAACTCCACATCTCTTTATTAAAAACATTGTGAATGTGCTTTATCTTTTATTTTCTTACTTTTAGCTTGTGTGTTGTGGGGAGATGAACCTTTAGGTGGGAACTCTTTCTATGGACTTCGGTGTTTTATTAGTATTTGTCAAAACTAAAGCTTAAAGTTGAAGGATTCTTAAATGCGTCTTTGCGTCTTGTATTTTTTTGGGTGACGATGATGTCGTGGGCTTCGAGCTCAGTGGAATGGACGACATGGCAACTTTGCAATTACGCCACCTGAAGGATGACTCCATCGTTTCAGTCGCTAGGAACAAGAAATGGATGTTTATGAGTGCTGGAGGCAGCGGAGTGGAGGAAATGTTAGCAGCTAATGGCAGGCATTGCATGCAACGCTTTAGAGGTACACATAGAGGTTATACAGGTACATTTAGAGGTACATTTAGAGGTTTAGAGGTACACTTAGAGGTTTAGAGGTACATTTAGAGGTTTAGAGATACATTAAGAGGTTTAGAGGTACATTTAGAGGTACATAGATACATTTATAGGTACACTTAGAGATTTAGAGGTACACTTAGAGGTTTAGAGGTACTTGCATACATTTAGAGGTACATTTAGAGGTTTAGAGGTATATTTATAGGTACACTTAGAGGTTAAGAGGTACATTTAGAGGTTTAGAGGTATATTTATAGGTACACTTAGAGGTACATTTAGAGGTTTAGAGATACATTTAGAGGTACATTTAGAGGTTCAGAGGTACATTTAGAGGTACACTTAGAGGTTTAGAGGTACATTTAGAGGTATATGTATAGGTACACTTAGATATTTAGAGGTACATTTAGAGGTTCAGAAGTACATTTAGAGGTTTAGAGGTATATTTATAGGTACACTTAGAGGTACATTTAGAGGTTTAGAGATACATTTAGAGGTATATGTATAGGTACACTTAGATATTTAGAGGTACATTTAGAGGTTGAGAGGTACATTTAGAGGTTCAGAGGTACATTTATGGTTCAGAGGTACATTTAGAGGTAGATTTAGGTTGTATTTGCATGAACTGTTTGGCCTTTGGTCAAAAATGTTCTCTCCGATTTCCAGTTGCTTTGAGACGTTTTGCTGATATTAGAGGTTTGCTGGCTCAAATTGTTTGGGTTGGTTCCAACATCTGCTCTTGTTCAACATCGCTTCTGTTATTTCAGTCTCCGATTTCTAAATAATTTCAGCCGCGTTCTGGTTTGAACCGTTTGAAAAACCAGGCCAAAGCTCCTCCGCGGACTCGGTTTGAGGCTCGACTCCTCCGGCTGGCTGATGGACGGCCGGGTGACCCCTCGGCACGCCGTCCCTCCTCAAGGTCACAGGTCTGAGTTTGACCTTGCGGCGCTCGGCCTTAACTTTACCTCTACCTGCTGCTTCCTGTCCTAATTCTCAACATCCAGTAAAAAACACAGGGTGAAAAATACAGCAAATAAAAGGAAACGAGCATCGGGGTCCGGACACACGGTTTTATGACGCAGTGGACGGAGGAAACCAGATGTTGCGTGATCATAAGGAAGAGGAGGGAGTAGCACCTGTGGAGGGAGGCGCCATCTGTTAGAGGTGAAAGTAATGTACACATGCATGTCCGCTGTGTGTGTGTGTGTGTGTGTGAGAGAGACAGAAAAAGAGAGATTATTTTTCTGCTGCTTCTTGTAGATTTCATCTCAGAGCTGCTGCCAGTTGAAGGATGAGGCCGCCGCTGTCAACAAATCCCACGAAAAGACCAACAATTCATCCGTCAACACGTTCTGACTACTCGCTCACAAACATTCATAAACATAAGATTATTTTTCTTTAAAATACAGATTTTCCCTGAGCAGCTGGGCTCTGTAGTTTTATCAAAAAACAGGGCGGAAACGGCGCATATGTTGGATGATATTTACATCAGTGGATTAATGCTCATTCGGCAGCTCTGGATGATATTTACAGCAGCAGGATGGAGAGATGAACCTCCGCCTGCAGGAAAGGATGCATGGTGTCCTTTTGAGTGAAATAAAACATAATAATCAGACAAAACAAGTTCCATCCTGTGTTTCAGAATAATATAAATACATATTGCATGTGTTGACAGTGTGTGTGAGCATACAGATGTGTTTAAAGGGAAACCATTGGATGTATTCATTTTCTTTCCAGTCCACAAACCACTCAAGTAACTGAGTTTGCACAGATGCCGATATCTCCTCTCTTCCTCCCACCTGGTAATTTGAAAGGCTGATTGATGATTCATCTCTTTTTCTATAACTTGCTTCCAGCGTCAGTGGAATGAGTTTTTGTATTTGGGGATGGTGGTGTGTATCCAGCGTTGGAGGACGAACAGTAACGCAGTGTTTCCCACCTCAGGGTTTCTTCTGTGAGACCTCGGAGCCTTTTAAAGGGGAACGAAATGTCTTCATTACCAGTCGAGTCGTGACCAGACAGGCACCGTCTTTACCTCTTTGCGAGTCAGCGTGTCTCCTTTCACAACTTTCGCATTAACCTTTTTGGAGCCCCGCTCATTCCCCACGATGGACTCGTGGATCAACCGCCAAGCAGATAGTGTCACCCGGCTCTCTTTGTGCCATCAGTCACCTGACGCTGTCGCGGACGTTGACTCCTTCTTGTGCCGCGTTCACCCCGAACGCGACGAGATTTTTCTGAAATAGCCACGAGATCTGCTTTATACTTGTTGTGGAAGTCACAAAAACGTAAGAACATCAAACTCCATCGTGTCTGGGTTCATAATATCATCCGTAGTCCCACAACGGCGCCTGAAAGACGGACGCTATTTCAACTCGCCGCTATATCCCTGCCGCGCCCAACGCTCCGTTTGCCCCGCGGCTAACGCTCCGTTTGCCCCGCGGCTAACGCTCCGTTTGCCCCGCGGCTAACGCTCCGTTTGCCCCGCGGCTAACGCTCCGTTTGCCCCGCGGCTAACGCTCCGTTTGCCCCGCGGCTAAGACTCTGTTCGCCGGGCGGCTAACGCTCCATGTGCCCAGCAGCTAACGCTCTGTTCGCCCCGCGGCTAACGCTCCAGTCGCCCCGCGGCTAACGCTCCAGTCGCCCCGCGACTAACGCGCCGTTTGCGCCGCGGCTAACGCGCCGTTTGCTTCACCTCGAACGCGTCTGTCGCGCCGCCCGCCATAAAAGTTGTGTCTCCGTGACCTTTCACAGCTGTGCGTTGACTTTGCGTGTAATCTGGTCGCGTGACCAGACCTTGTCGCGTCCGGTGTGAACACGCCGTTACGTCCTCCCTTTTTGAACCTTTTCGGACGCTGGAATTTCGCGTCTGGATCCCCGCCGAGCACCCGGTTCCAACGTTTCCCGCTCGCGGCACCGACAGTGAGACGTCGCGGATGTGCGGCGGAGGGCGGACGGCGGACGTGGAGAGTGAGCTCTGTGACGGTGCCGGCGGGGAGGGATGAAGATTAATGACACCGCCAGGTCCGCGTCTGCTGTTTAATAATGCTTATTCATCACTGTCTGTCGCTGCACGCCGTCGGCCCCGCGCACACAAAAACCAGCTAAACGCGCGTAATTACACACACTTCATAACCAGAGTGAGAGATCTATTTTCTGCACTTCATACGTGCCACCTGCAGTTGTTTGTGTGTGTGAGTTGTAGAAACCTGAGAGTATTTCTTCCCGCCGCATTGATCTGGGTGTTTATTGTAGATTTGCATACAGTGTCACAAAACAAAGCGTATCACAGGGACTCGCGAGGCGCGTGTAAACATGTTTTATGTGATTTGAGAGAGCGGCGCACGACCACATCTCCTCGCAGACCGGATGAAAGGATGCTGGAAATGAAGAGAAAGGAGAAGAAGAAAAAAATTGGGGACCTCTGGCCTTCTGCTGCTGTGCGAATGAAAGCCATTTTGTCTTCGGTGCGTCTGCTCTCCTCCTTTCCCATCTCACTGTGAGTGTGTGTGTGTGTGTGTGTGTGTGTGTGTGTGTGTTGCCCTCTTTCTCTATTGGCTTCCACTTTTCTTGCACAGACATTTCTCTTCCCTAATGGAAAATAAAGACTGGAGAGTGTCCGAGAGATAGGGGCTCCGAATGAAAAACATGGTGTCAGTGACCTGAGGCCAAACTCTGTCCATCCCAGCCGCGAATGAGGCCCATCCCTCCTGCTCTTCCTCCTCCTCTTCCTCCTCCACTGGTTTCTGAATACAGACGTTAAGAAGAGGGTTGGGGTAACGGGATCGGATTTTTTTTATTCTTCTTTGTTATTCTAAATGCACGGCAAATGCAACTCCTACTTCAATACCTGACGGGATCTTGCCTCGGCATCTCAACGCGCCGCTTGGGATTGGCTCTTGTCATGTTATCTTTTTAGAAAAGTATACTTTTATCAGCTCCCCCCACGCCCCTCAAAGTTTTTGGGTTGCTGAAAGATAGAAGCTGAATAAAATTACCGCAGAGCGATTTCAATCAATAAAAGAGCTCACTGTTGTAAAAAAAAAACAAAAAAAAACTGTTGTGCTGCAGAAGCTGACAGCATGATCGATTCCCAGCTCCCCACAGCAAATCTGCAAACTTATCAGAGAGATGACTTCAGAGAGGGGTCTTCTGGCTACGATCCGTCTTTTTCGAGTCATTTGCAGAAATCTGCTTTCTCGCTGTCAAAAGGGAGGCGAGGAGCTGCATCTTCTCTGTAAAGATCCCCCCCCCCACCCCCAGATTACAGCGCAGACGTCTTAACCCGATTGGATTACACTCCCGGCTTCTTCACATTCTCCGCTGTCCTCCTGAACGTCTTCGTCTGCCCCGGCCTTCAGTGTTTTACTCGGCCCTCCGAAAGCATTGGTTCTCGCTCGCCCACCACCTTCATTGTCCAGATTTTTGGCCACCGGTGGCCGGCGTGTAACGGCTGAGCGGTTGGCCTGCGCTCAGCCCACACACACAGCTTATCTGGGGCTGCAGGGGCCGACTGAAACAAAAGACTCAATGAGAGGATTTGGCGCTAGCAAGACGCCGGCTAGCGATTCTCCCACTAGCATGCACGCTCTTTTTTTGTTGTTTCTTTATCCGGATAGCTCTTTCAATTGCGCCCCGTATAGGCTGCGCTTCAGTTGTCCTCATGTGGCTCCACAGATGGTTACCGTCACAAAGACCGCAGTCCAGTTCGTAGCGTCGAGCTAAACTGAAGGCGTAAGACATTTGTTTTACACCACTGGGGTCAGAAAGCTTGAATGAAATGCTCTGAGAGCAAAATGTGGAACGAATACGTCTATTTATAGCCAGAAAAAGTGAAAACCAAGTAGCTGTCTTGTCTGAAAATACAGATAAAAAATGATTATGTGCTACGGAACAAAACAATTTGTCCAATGTGTAACCAAATTTAATTTAACTAAAATAAATAATCACAACGACCTGAATATTTAACAAAATGAAGTTGAGGTTCACAAGCTTTACTTTCCCAGAGCTTAAAGCGGCAAAATAAGTAAATAAATGACTTCTAATTAAAAATATGAAATTGTTCAGGCTTTACTTCAACTTTTAAATATCTTGTGTATGTTATAGTTTATCAAACCAACCAAGTCTCAAATTAACATTCCCATTCAACAATATCGTGATAATATCGCAGTATTGTGATAATAGCACAATAACAAGATAATATCGCGATAATATCATGGTATCATGATAATGGTGCAGTATCACGATAAAATTGTATCGTGATAATACCGTGATAGCACCACACTATCGTGATAACATTACAATATTGTGATAATATCGCAATACCGTGATAATACCACAATACTGTCATATATCGAAATACTGTGATAATAGCCCAATAACATGATAATATTGCGATATCGCGATAATATCATGGTATCATGATAATAGTGTAGTATCATGATAATATTGTATCGTGATAATACCGTGATAGCACCACACTATCGCGATAACATTGTGATAATACCACAACACTGTGATAATATCGCAGTACTGTGATAGTATCGTATCGGGACTTAAGTATCGCGATAACACCGTATCGTGGGAACAACTCAACGTTGATTTCTGATTAAAGTCTTGCATGTTGTTTGACTCATCCGTCGACTGCGAGCTCCTTGATATCACAAAGTGATCAACGCGTGTGTGTGTTTCTGTGTTTGTTCTTGTGTGTGTGTGTGTGTGTGTGTGTGTGTGTGTGTGTGTGTGTGTGTGTGTGTGTAGAGAGAGAATCATCTGACTGATGGAACATTTCGGCTGCAGCCAGCTGTCACACACAAGTGGGAACAAAGAGCCGGTGCAGATTAGACAAACCTCTCCTGCTGTGGGTCTTAATGACGTTAATGATGTGTGCGGGGGCCGCCGTGCATGTGATTACATCCGTGGAGCCGCGGCGACGAAGACAATCTGCACCAGTTAAGCATTAAGCGCATATGTGGAGGATTTCTATTTTATTTTTAGGGCCAATCGAACCAATGTGTGTTTTACATATTTTAGGGCGGAGACTCATAACGTGCATTTTGTGTAATTGCTCTGGATGATGCTCTTCACATCACATGTACTATTACCCTCTTATCGCGCTCGTCTCGTAAAGACCTTTAATGACGTTTAAGGTTAAATAGCACGCACGCTGCAAACATTTCCATGTACCGTTTGGCTATTTTTATTTTTTTTTAAAGGGGGTGGTAATAGATTTGTATTTTTTTTCTTCCTCTCTCATTTAACCTCGTGTTAACGAAGGACTCTGTTCCTGCCCTCGACCTGCTGTCTGTGGCGTCAGCGGAAACAATTAGGCCTCCCTGTGGTCAGGCGTGATAACAAAATGGTTAATTACATCGTCTTCCTCTCCTGCCAGCGCTCGGCTCGGGCCAACGTCGGACAACCAAATTAGCCGTCCGGGTTGACCAAAGCCGTCTTTGGTTGAGTGAGTTCGTCGGCTGAAAAGCTTCATGTTGGAGATCTGACGGCGTGTTTTAATGCAAACATAGATTTTCTTTTTTGTTCCTTCTCTTCATTCATTCTTTGAACTCTCTCTCTGTGAATTTATGAGATACTCGCAGTTGCCAAGAAATTCCACACACGAGATTGTGGGAGAAAAATACTTCAAATGTGTGTTTTTTTTAAATATAGACACTGCTGTGGTACTCTTTAAAACTTTTTCTTCTCATGTCTCGCCTAATAAACAAAGCTGCCCAGCGTCTTGCTCGTCCTTCTGTATTTTCCTTTAATGCAACCAGAAATACTTTGAATATGAATTTCTTTTTTTCTTTGCTTTCATCAAACTCAAATTCTGAATCAAGCAGAACGAGCCGTACAAATAACTTCATGCTGCTGAAGTGTTGAGCGTGAAGACGACGAGCAGGACGGCCGCATGCTGCTTAAAGTTTCATTTTGCATGAAGTTCGATGATGAAACTCAGTGAGAGCAAGTTTAGAAGACTGCAGCGTGAAGTTTTGTGACTTCATTGAAACAGTTTCAGCATTGAATGTGAAATGCAAGAAAAATAATTAAATAAGGAATTTGTTAAATTAAAATTAGGCAAAGGTTTGGAAGAAAATGTTTAGCTCCCTAGATTACATAGTCGCAGATTTCTCCATAAACGTTATATTTTCATGAAACTCCATCGCCTTTTAATCTTAATATGTGTTTTTTCCTTTACTCCCTTCAGTTTCTACATCCTTGATTCCTTTCCTCCCCTACTCCCTTCTCAGTTTCTACATCCTTGATTCCTTTCCTCCCCTTCTCAGTTTCTACATCCTCGATTCCTTTCCTCCCCTACTCCCGTCTCAATTTCTACATCCTTGATTCCTTTCCTTACCTACTCCTTCCTCAGTTTCTACATCCTCGATTCCTTTCTTCGCCTACTCCTTTCTCGGTTTCTACATCCTCGATTCCTTTCCTTACCTACTCCTTCCTTAGTTTCTACATCCTCGATTCCTTTCCTCCCTTCAGTTTCTACATCCTTGATTCCTTTCCTCCCTTCAGTTTCTACATCCTTGATTCCTTTCCTCCCCTACTCCCTTCTCAGTTTCTACATCCTTGATTCCTTTCCTCCCCTTCTCAGTTTCTACATCCTTGACTCCTTTCCTCGCCTCCTCCTTTCTCGGCTTTTACATCCTCAATTCCTTTCCTCGCCTCCTCCTTTCTCGGTTTCTACGTCCTCGATTCCTTTCCTTGTGGTCCCTCAGCACAAACACACAGAGATGTTGAAGCGGTGATGGAGGGAACGCTGCATTATTTTGCCCGGATGAACCAGGATAAAGTCTGACTGAAGGCAAATCAATTAAATGTGCATTTCATCGAGCAGACGCTTGTCTTCATGCTCCTGCACCCGCGTTCCCTTCTGCACACCCTTTTTATTCCACTTTTGTTATCACGTTTTGAAGCGAGGCTGTTTGACATGCATTAGATGGTTCTGTCCATTTACACTCTATCAAAAAGAAACCCTGTCCCATCTATCCTCAAATGCTGCGGTTACGGATATAATACAGATGGATCTGTCTGCTGTGAACTGAAGCAATGTTCTGATCCCGTTGTGCCAAAAGATTGCAGCCTGAAGAAGTCGTTTTTCTCTCTTTTGAGAGAAAGTTTACGACAATTTCTTGCGACAAAGTTTCAACAGACACACGTGTGAGGGTGTGGGATGTTTCCTACATACTGATTTATGCTAATATTTATGCAACACATCACAGATGGAAGGTGTATGATTAGGGTTTAGCATTAATAACCGGTGCAGAGCAAAGGGTTTTGGCCCGTGTTTCATATAGAAATATCAAAGTCGTTGCTGATATCTGGGATGTGATTACTTCAAATGTCCGATGGAGCAAAAAACACGAGAAGTCAGACATGTGGAAGGTTAGTTTATCTTATTTACTGCAATAAATGCACAGGAAACTAAACTATTGGTCGAGTATGACCTCATTTCAGCTCGGCCTTCCTTCCTCTCGTCCCAAAAAAACTGCCATGGCCGCTCTGGTTTCCTATCTAGCACAATGCTGCCACATTCACAGATCTCAGTGGTTGGTGGGTCCAATATTGTCACTGTTAGTGGCCTCCAATGGGGATTTTTAAAATGTAAAATCGTTGCTAGAAGTAGTACAGGACACGGCTACATGACGCCGTCTCTCAGTTTCGTTTGGATTTATCGGCGCCAAAACCTTCCAGGCGCCAAACCTTCTTTCTCCGGTTTTTGTACAAGAGCCACTGAGTCAGGTTCAGCGAAACATAATTGCTTTTGGCTTCAAACAGTAAGTGAATCCTGGAAATACGCCGGCACGGCCCTAAAGACTTTGGACCCGGTTTCATCGACGCATCCGGTCACATCCTCCAGACGCGAGAGCCTCGCTGGTGCCCGAGCGGTTTCTCTTTTTCTACGACGCGTCTCGTCACCGCAAGTAATAAATTATTACAGTTTTATAGTCTATAAACGGTCTTGTGCCGTGATCGCAGCACCGGCCCCTTGAGACTTCAACCCCTCCCCTCTCTCCCCAGTGGATCCATCACCTCGGTGTCCAGGCTTCTCTTATTTCTATTAAACGCTTCGATGGGAGTCACAAGCCACTCCATCATCGCCGTCCCCTTTGATCGGAGCCGGTGGAGGAGGGAAGAGAGGATCCCCTCATGCGCTGTGACTCCAGGGGGGGTGAAGCCGGCCGGACTCTCGGACGGGGTCGACGGCTTTGCTCGCGCGGATATTACATCATGTTTAGCTCGTAGCCGGCGGTGCAGGCGGCCCGTACGCGCCCGTGTCCTGTAGGACGACTTTGATCTTCACGAGCTACTTGCCCTAGCTGCTCCCTCAGGGGTCAGACACAAGTGAAGGCCATAACTCCTCATAGATTAAAGCTGCTAACCCCCCCCCCCCGCCCCGCCCCGCCCCTTTCCCCGAGGGGGGCCAGAGATGCTATTGGCTGACCCTTTGACCTTTTTGACCTTTTGACCGGTCTCAAGAGGGGCGGAAAAAGAAAATGATATACATCCCCTGCTCGACCGATGATGCTGAGGCTGCGTGGCTCTTGAAGCAAAGGCCGATGTGAACGTATCGCGCTCTCTCTCTCTCTCTCTCTCTCTCTCTCTCTCTCTCTCTCTCTCTCTCTCTCTCTCTCCCTCTATCTCTTTCCGCCTCGCTCCCACCGTCCTCTCTGTCAAGGTGATGTTGCCGGGCAACGGCCAAAAGGAAATAGGATTCGGCAAAGGCAAGGTCAAGACTGAATGCATCGAATCTCACACACACACACACACACACACACACACACACACACACAGAGAACGGCAGCGGACCTTAATCTGGATGCGGCAAATCCCCCTGAAATCCTCCTTGACTTTTTATTTTCATCTGATTTCGGGCCTCCTGACTCTTTGCTCTGCCCTTCTTCTCTTTTTTTTTTTTATCCTTCTCGGATGCGTTTTCTCTCCAGCCGCTCGTAATGAAGCTCAAGGGGGAGGAGGAAGAGGAAGGTGGAAGAGGAAGGTGGGGGATAGGAGGTGTCATCTCGCTTCCACCTCTCTCGTAGGCGTGCAGGGATTACCGCTCGCTGACCTGGAGTGGGCGTGGCTCAGAGACAATAACTGTCATCTGGTCAAAGCCCGGTGACGGTGACGGTTTGTGTCAGTGTGTGTTGAGCAGGAGCATGTGTGTGAGTCGAGTCATGTGAATCACACGCTGAGGGTTTCATGCTTTGGGTGAAAGCTGTGATCGGTTCCCATCTTGAAAGCACATCACGATCATTTATTTGTACAAATATTTACATCACTTTTGGGTGTCGTATTCTCTCAATGAAATTGTGTAAAATATCATATATATAATTGTCCGTGATTAAATTTAAAAAAAATGTTTTTAGTTATTTCATTTTTTTAAATAATTTTATGTATTTTTAATTTTTTTAAATAATTTTTTGTTTTTAATTTTTTTGTCTTGATTTTCTTTTTACATAATTTCATGTAATTTATTTTAAAAATAATTTGATGTGATTTTTTGGTCTTTATTTCGTTGTGATATCATTTTTTTAAATTACCGTATTAATATTTTTTTGTCTTTAATTTTGATCTCTTTGTCATTGTTTTGTGTTTCTTTATTTTGTGTCTCTTTGTGTTGTTTGGTGTCTCTTTGTGTTATTTTGTGTCTCTTTGTAGTTGTTTGGTGTCTCTTTGTGTTATTTTGTGTCTCTTTGTGTTGTTTGGTGTCTCTTTGTGTTATTTTGTGTCTCTTTGTAGTTGTTTGGTGTCTCTTTGTGTTATTTTGTGTCTCTTTGTGGTTGTTTGGTGTCTCTTTGTGGTTGTTTAATGTGTCTTTGTAGTTGTTATGTGTCTCTTTGTGGTTGTTTAATGTCTCTTTGTAGTTGTTATGTGTCTCTTTGTAGTTGTTTGGTGTCTCTTTGTGTTATTTTGTGTCTCTTTGTGGTTGTTTAATGTCTCTTTGTAGTTGTTTGGTGTCTCTTTGTAGTTGTTGTGTTTTCCTGCTTCTTTTGCCCTTTTAAAGAGCAGTGTCTCTCTTTGTAGTTGTTGTCCTAACAGGTGTGTTTGTGGTCATGTTGTGTCTCTTCCTGGTTGATGCACGTCTCTTTGAACTCAAAGCGTCGTGCATCAACCACTTTGTGGGTTCAATAACTCGTCCACGGTCGCACCTGAAAGTGATCCCGATCAGTCCAATCCGTCGGGCGTAAGTGTGACGACCTCGTGGCGTTTGGCATCGGAGCGCCTCGTCCTTTTGTCAAACACCAAATGAACCGTTTCCATGTCATTACTTATTCATGGGGAGTGCGTCGCTGCCAGAGAGCAGATAGCTCGCTCCATGTAGCCCAAAGAGCAGCGTGTTGACGAGGAACAGCCCGTGACATTTTAGCCTTTAATCTTTCAACTTGATGCTGTTGTGATTTTTTTTTTTTCCTTCTTCCCAGAGCAGGTTTTTTAATTTGTCTGGCAGGTATGCAGGGAGAGGAGTGGAGCAGGAGGGGGAGGGAGAAGTGAGGCCTCATGGGTATCAGGCAGGAGGGTAAACAAGCTTCAAAGCCCCAGCAGAAGCCTCAGACTTGACCCCGGGTGAAGCACGACTCATTAGTTACACGCCAGGCAGCATCTGGAGCAATCACACCGAACACTGTGGACTGTATCAGTCTGAACTCCCAGCACCAAAGCGAGGCGCTAACAGGGCGTGCTAACGGGGCGTGCACCGCGTTAGGATAACATGCTTTTGAGAGAAAAACACTCTGTTTGTTTGAGATGAGAGGCAATTCATGATGCACCTTTTTTTTGAGTCTCGGTTCTCAAGAGTAAGAATCAAATGGTGCAAGAAAATACATGCGGCATCTCAATAAAGTCTAGATTTCACCTGGTTAAACGAGGTCAGGTGGACTTTCCTTGCTTCTCCTGCAGGATGACGACACTGCGTTTCATTTTTCATAGTTTAAATCATTGATACGTTACGTTACAGCTTTAAAAACTTAAAAAACTTGATGATTCCTGGTACCAACCTGCGTTCTCTACAGAGATCAGATCAACCTGCTTGTACAGTACGTATATCCTCTAATCTTCACAGGAAATCATTGATTCATTACAGGCGGAGTGCGTACTGTCCTTGTCGACGCGTCCTGCTATCGCTTTGATCGTGTAATGACAAAATGCGGTTGATGAAAACCTCAAAAGGGTTTTGTCTCGCGACCATCCGGCGGCCGAGACCATCGTTCCATCGGTTGGGCTTTCTCTGGCTGTCCGATGACGGATAACCGGGTGGCAGATGTCTCAGGAAGCGGCCCATTGATAACCGAGCGTCGCCCCTGATTGGAGCCCACCTCCCCCCGCCATCACCCCCCCTCATCCCCCACCAGCTCATCCATCACTGGCTGAAATTGGACGCCGCTCTTGAGTGTCAGTGACCGAGCGTTAAAGCAATAGGTGCCGATGAGATCTACTGATTAGAGCGCCGCCGCGTGCTAATCCTAAGAGGGCACGCACAGATGCACACAGTTTAGATTTGGGGCGATCGCCCTACTGACACAATGTGTGTCAAGGTGGACTTGACAGTTTCTCACACACACACACACACACACAGAAAAAAGGATGAAACACACCGGATACATCATGTTTCCTCACATGCACATGGAAGTGCCATTTAAAAAGCCACGTCAAGCTGCTTTTCTGGAGCTTCAATTGACCCTTCGCTAAGCACCGCCACCCCGATGCTGCTCCTCCAGCTGTCAGAGAGGAGTAACGACACTCTCTCAATACGTTTCATCTTGCTAATCTAAAGCTTAGCAAAGGACGTCTCCCTCCAGCCTCTCCGGCTGACGAGTAACTCAGTGGCGAGCGGTGGATTTTCTACCTGTGCCTTCAGCGCCTCAGCTGGCGTTTAGGGCCAGCAAAGAAGTCTTAGCAGTCTGTGTTACGCTACGTTACGATCGGCCATTTTGCATAGAACAAAAAGCTGCTTTTCTGGAGTCCTAGATGTCCTCGTGGAAGCTCCAATGACAGCCTTAATGACAGCACATAGCCCAGGTATCTTCCAAAAAAATGGCCTTCTCGTTCTCTCAAATACCCTTTGGTTTGGTAAAGAGCCCCTCGCTTGGTGTTTAAAGGCACCAATAAAACCTAAACCCTGATTATAACGCTGTGTCTGTGGTGGTCTCGTCATCTAATGGAGTCTTACCGCTGCACAGTGTTACCAGAGTTTTGGCTTGTGACCCTTTTTATCCAAACAATACCTCCCACTCAGTCACAGATTGCAAATATCTACGAGCTGCGAGAAGTTCAACAAAAAACCTGATGTTCCCTCTTTAAAAGTAATAAATAAAGTTCAATTTTTCAATTTTTTTGTGTGTCAACCACCACAACATAATCCTGGGTAAAAGCTATAATGTTCAGTTTTTGTCCGATGAAGCCGACCCGAACCACGAGGACCTTTTGTGAAGCGCTGCGGAGGTGCTGGAGGTGCTGGAGGTGCTGGAGGTGCTGGAGGCGCTGGAGGTGCTGGAGGTGCTGGAGGTGCTGGAGGCGCATTGTCCGCGTCCATTTCTATGAATGGGCTGCTTTTACCCGCTTTGAGAGACTGAAACGTGACCTTTTTTAGGCGTTGTTGCACAAAAAAAACACCCACAGAAGTGCTTTTATCGACGTAAAATGTCACGGAAAATAAGAAAAAAACCCAAACAGAGGAAAACCTCCAGGTGCAAAAAGAGTCTTGCCAGGTAGATAATGTTGCAGACAAAGACGCCACGTTTAGGAGCCGTTGGCGGTTGCGGTTGCCTCAGTCTTCCTCTTTCTCTCTTTCTCTCTCTCTCTCCCTCTCTTTTTCTCGCCCTCGCCGGTCGGCGGGGTGCGAGAAGCATTCAGCTCTGAAGGATTTGAGAAACAGTGCAATCGTCCTGAATTTAAATGGGTTCAGGGCCCGGCGTGCAGATGGCTGCCGACGCGGCCAGATACGGCGTTCAATAGTTCAGAACCCGCTCTCTTCTCTCCCTCTAATCACACCTTCTCTTTTTCTCATTGCCGTCCTTCTTTTTTTGCGGCCTCTTTTATCTCGCCGCCGCCGCCGCGACGCACCTCGTGCATTAAACACACGTCCACAAAGCACACGCACTGTTTTCAACTCTCACTCTCACCCGGCATCGCTTCTCTTTCACCGTCTAACATGTCGTCTCTCCCCCTCCTCTCCCTCCTCCACCTCCTCCCCCTCCTCCCCTCTTTCTTATTTGCCAGTACTGAGAAACGAGATAAAGAAATCGTTTTTCTTTCACCGCCAATCAGGTCAGCGCAGTTACACAAAGCAGCAAACACTCTTCTCTCCTCGCCTCTCTCTTCCTCTCTCTTCCTCTTCCTCTCTCCTCTCTTTTTTCCTCCCCTCTCTCTCTCTTCCTCCCCTCCTTCCTGGGTTTCCACTCTGAGAAACGAGATAAAGAAATCATTTTTCCAAGTAGCTGCAATGTGGCAACAAACTAGCGAGCGCCTCCAAACTCTGCCTCCATGCAACGTTTTCCTTGTCTCACACACACACACACACACACATGCACACATACACACACACACACACACACACACACACACACACGCACTGTTCAAACGAGTATTCCTTTCTCTTCTCATTGTGAAACAAACTCAAACGGAGGAGATAAACCAGCTCAGACTCAGAGTCTCCTCGCAGTCCGATGCGGTGAGAGAGCAACACAACCGAGTGATGGAGTCACACAAAAGTACCAGATTAAGACAAATGGGGACCGGTGAGATGCTGCCGGGACGCCCGGGGAAGCAGATGCTGGGAATCGGAAATGAAACTCCAGCATGAACACACCTGCTGTGACACCTTTTTGAATCCCGATGATGAAGAGCTGCTTCTTCATGAGGTGGTCTCATGTGTTCATTTTGCCTTCATTATCTACCATGAATCAATAATCAGGACGATTGCCGTCGCAAAGTAGACGGCAAATCCTGGGCTTACAAGAGCATCTAAGTCCATTTGACATGCTTAAAACACAATTCAACCATGAATATTCACAAAAAAACACAAGTATGACTCCAAATATTCATTTTCATGGCGGTAGCTTGATGCTACACGCGATTAGCACACCTTCCTGTAAAGCTTACGACCTGCAGAATCTGCCAAAACAAACAAAGCAAAGCAAAGCAAAGCATCCGCAAACTATCGACACATTGCATCCAGCAAAAAAACCACAAAAATATGACATCCGTGCAAAAAAAAAAAAGAAACTCACACTTTACACTGATGTCACATTGCAAAGTAAACAGCAAATCCTGAGCTTATGAGAGCAGATAAGTTAGCTGTACAGCTTAAAACACAATTCAACCATGAATATTAACAAAAAAACACAAGTATGACTCCCCAAGGGTTGGGAAATATTCATTTTCATGGCGCTAGCTTGATGCTACACGCGATTAGCACGCCTACGACCGTATGACATCCGTGCAAAAGAAGCTGCCGCTTTGCTTCACGCTCTCCCCTGCAGCGGCGTTTGTGATGTCCCTCTTTGCATTTGTTTGTTTCCTGCCTGGCGTGAAGTCGACGTTTAATCCAAACAAGATAATTAGCGGGGAGAGATGGTATCTGCACTAAAACCAGCCTAATGAAATAAACACTGTCCTAAAAGAAGAGATTAGCAATTAAGCTATTGGAGCGTGGAGTCATTTGTGTTCCTTTGCGCTGTCTTTTAATGTGGCATGCTAATGCCTTTACGTCTCACTGTGTGTGTGTGTGTGTGTGTGTGTGTGTGTGTGCTGCTGGGGAACAATAACACACTCTCGCCTATTTGTTTACCAGCCTTTGTTTACTGAAGGACAGTATGGCTTTCTTCTGTCCAACAGCTACACGTCTGACACTCGGTGTACAAACTCTCCTCCACTTCCTGCTTGTGAGCCGCCGTGTTTATGTTGGACGGAGAGAGTTATGGGACATTGTGTTGAGTTTGTCGTCCCACTCAGCGCTCTGTCGTGGTGAAATGTGGCTGATTTAAATAAATGGTAGTGTTGAGAGGCGGTGTGTGTGTGTGTGTGTGTGCGCGCCTGTGTTTATTTGACTGAATAAAGTGTGTGTGTGTGGACTCGATGGACACGTTGGTGCCCATGCGTGTGTGAAATTCCTGTTTACACAAAGCTCCTTTCCTAAAGCGAGAGTTCAAGTGTTCAGCGTCCTCCATGTGTCCTACATCTGCCTGTGTGTGTGTGTGTGTGTGTGTGTGTGTGTGATCCTCTAGTTTCCTGATGAATGGAGGGCGGAGGCCTCCACCAGCAGACACATGGCGTCTCCCCCTCGGCTTCATCGGCTCGACACCGTTCAGCCACACACAGATTATTTCTGTGCGTATAATCTGAGCAGCTGTAGCGGCGTCTCTTGTGAAATGCAGAGCGCTGCCGGTCGCCGACTGCGTCTCCGGGAGGGATTAAAAATGCAAACGGGATTACGTTCAAGTCGACAACAAAAAGGCTGGTGTTTACATCCTGTTGATAGATTTAAAGACGGCCTGTGGGAAGCGCTCGGGATTTAACACATGACGTGGAGAGGAGAGCGTATACAGGTAGAGATATACAGATACACAGGTAAAGATGTACAGGTGGAGATGTACAGGTACAAGTATACAGATATACAGGTAGAGATGTACAGGTGGAGATGTACAGGTACAAGTATACAGATATACAGGTAAAGATGTACAGGTACAAGTATACAGATATACAGGTAGAGATATACAGGTCTACAGGTAAAGATGTACAGGTAGAGATGTACAGGTAGAGATATACAGGTACAAGTATACAGGTACAGATATACAGGTAAAGACGTACAGGTAGAGATGTACAGGTACAAGTATACAGATATACAGGTAAAGATGTACAGGTACAAGTATACAGGTACAGATATACAGGTACAGATATACAGGTAAAGATGGACAGGTACAAGTATACAGGTAAAGATGTACAGGTAGAGATGTACAGGTACAAGTATACAGGTAAAGATGTACAGGTAGAGATGTACAGGTACAAGTATACAGGTAAAGATGTACAGGTGGAGATGTACAGGTACAAGTATACAGATATACAGGTAAAGATGTACAGGTACAAGTATACAGGTACAGATATACAGGTAGAGATGTACAGGTACAAGTATACAGGTACAGATATACAGGTAGAGATGTACAGGTACAAGTATACAGGTAAAGATGTACAGGTAGAGATGTACAGGTACAAGTATACAGGTAAAGATGTACAGGTAGAGATGTACAGGTACAAGTATACAGATATACAGGTAGAGATGTACAGGTACAAGTATACAGGTAAAGATGTACAGGTAGAGATGTACAGGTACAAGTATACAGGTAAAGATGTACAGGTAGAGATGTACAGGTACAAGTATACAGATATACAGGTAGAGATGTACAGGTACAAGTATACAGGTACAGATATACAGGTAAAGATGGACAGGTAGAGATGTACAGGTACAAGTATACAGATCTACAGGTACAGATATACAGGTACAAGTATACAGATTTACAGGTAGAGATATACAGGTACAAGTATACAGGTACAAATATACAGGTAGAGCTATACAGGTACAAGTATACAGATATACAGGTACAAGTATACAGATATACAGGTACAAGTATACAGATATACAGGTACAAGTATACAGATATACAGGTACAAGTATACAGATATACAGGTGTCTGCTAACAATGTGATTTCTTTTGAGCTCAACTCTAAAAAGCAGAATGTTGTCAAATGTACAATTTCCACAAACTGTTTCCTCCCCAGACGGTGACATGGGGGCGAAATGCATTTAAATTGAATAAATCTGAAAAACACAACATTATACATATAAATATATACGTGTGTTGTTTAGTTTCATCTAAAAATAATCAATTCACATGAATACGTTCTGTAAATCTCATCCATAAATCATTAAAATGTCAATTTCTTGTTTGCATTTCTGCAGGTTGACGTCGCCGTTTGTTGCGTGTGTCGTTTAGAAAGTGTGTCTTCATGTTGTGTGTGTGTCATTTACACAGTGAGTCTTCATGAGACTTTATAATCCGTCTTGGTTTCTCTTAGAGGTTTAGCCGTGTCCTCGCCTCCCTTCATGGGTCTCACTGATACTTTGTACAGTATGAAAGCTGGAAATGTTTCACTTTATTATTCTGTCGTAGCGATAAAAGCAAAACAAACAAAATGAAGCCGTGAACAATACGAGTTCCTTCTGGCCGGACGGTAAACGAGCTCGGCTCTGAAATGAAATGAGGAGATCCATTCTCTCG
Organism: Clinocottus analis; assembly: GCF_023055335.1. Lineage (NCBI taxonomy): Eukaryota > Metazoa > Chordata > Actinopteri > Perciformes > Cottidae > Clinocottus > Clinocottus analis. The sequence continues at coordinate 19,608,856 of NW_027175832.1, read as the reverse complement.
CTAAAGCGCTCGTTTTTCTAAAAGCGCTTTACTTCGGGGTAAAGAATGGCCGCCGATGAAGAAGCAATTAATGGCGTCTGAAAGAAGCCGCAAGCAACGATGCAGCGACTTAATCTGCCTTCTACTGCGGCGCCGTGTCGAGTGTGTCAGTCTGCCCGTGTGCGACAATAGACTATTGTTCAGGAGGGGACATGAGAGATGACTCACACACACCTGAACACACACTCACGTGGATATATAAATATAGAGCTTGATGCACTGAGTCAGTTATGAACACACACACACACACACACACACAACATGAAGACACTTTCTACAAGACAAAGAAGAAGAAGTATAATTATAATTTCTTAAATTCCCTTTTTAAAGGCACTTGCATGTGATATTTGTCCATGTGTTGCATCAAAAATTGCAGAATAATCTCATCTCTCTGCATAATGAGGCATCGCTGTCATAAAGCACAAGTGTAAAGTGATAATTTGTCCCTAAAGCTGAACAATGTTAGCTTGATTTTTAGAAATTCTTCATATTTCTTGTGAAAAACGTACCTTTACTCATGTGGACGAATAGTTTTGATGATGGAAATTGGTCACAAAAGATCTTTAGGTTCACAAAAGCAGTGGAATATATGAGTAAAACAGTAGATAAATGTAAATAAATGTCTATAACCAGATGTGTAGCGTTAACAGCAACATTTCTAACTCTCAGAACTTGTACACGCGGCCTCCATGAGCAAGTGAGTCCACCACCGAGAGCATCGGCTCATTCGTTTCAGGGCGGTTGCACCGGATGTATATTTTTCAGCAAACTTTTTTCCCTTCCAACAGTAAATTGGAGGACTCGGCGGCGTCGGGCTGAGCTGCACTTTTATGATTAATGGCTCTACTTTGTGAGGCGCTCCGTGGAGCAAACAACCGCTCCAGCAAAGGCGAGCGCTCTAAACGCTGCCGGACCGCACGAGCTCCTCCGGCTGCAACACAATACTGCAACACAAGAGCAAACGTGCAGCAGCTATACGCTGGACGTGCTCATCTCTGCAGGGACGAAGGGCTGTTAGTGTCGCGCCCTGAAGCCACCGGTTGTGAGTCCGACGCTGGCATCCAGGAAGCTCGTTTTTCCAGCCGTTGCTCCGCGGCTACGTTTAAATTAGCTCGGCGTAGCGCGTGTTTTTATTCCAGCGCTCCAACCCGATTCATGCAGCAGAAGGCTCTCCAGGTTTAATGGAGTCCACTTAATCACGGCGCCCGGGTTATCATGTAACTGGACACCTGTCTTATCGGGCCAAATCACAAGGGTTTTATTTTTTCTTCTTTTGGACGACGGGGTAAAAAAAAAAAAAAAGCTGTGATTTCAGTGTGCAAATTTACTAAGAAGGGCTTCATGATTTATTTAAGTTTATCCTTGTTGCCATAGCAACTCCTTTCATCTTTTCAATTTCTAACTCGCGAGCTCGCGTATCCTTTTTTTTTTTAAAGGAATAGTTCGTTTGAAAACTTTTTTTTTTTTTACCCGATCAACGGCACAAAGGCTCCACACTCCAAACCGTTCTTACCCTTCACAATAAAAGCTGAGACATATAACATGTGTTCTTATCATTTTTACCCTCCACAATAAAAGCCCTAGACATATAACATTCGTTCTTCCCCTTCACAATAAAAACCCTAGATGTATAACATGCATGCTTATCGTTCTTACCCTTCACAATAAAAGTCTTTGGTTGATGGCAGAGCCCCATACCTTGTGTGAAGCTCAGTGCAGGTTGTCTCATCTCTTCCTCTCCAGATGGAAGAGAGCACGATGTATTGAGTCGTCTTTTCTTCTCAAACGTGTCGTTGGATCACAAAGAGCTCGGCGCAGAGTGAAGTCGAGTTAACTGGAAACCAGCGGGCCGCTCTTCCTTCCTCCTCCTCTTCTTCCTCCTCCTCTTTCCCTTTTCATCCACAATAAACCAAACGAGAGCAGAGGAACCGCTGTGCACGAGGCGGACCGATGCTCTTCACACCTGCAGCGCAGAAACCGTTAAAAAATAATAAATAACTATTTACAAAAAGCCATTTGGACTGCGCCTCAGAGCCGAGGCTGCTTGATGAGACGCCGCCCCCCCGAGTGCCACGAGAGCATCGTCTAATGTTCGTTTCTGGCAGAAAACACCGTCTGGGGGCCTGATGGCATCTTGTGCTACTTTGTGCAACACTAATAATTGTGTTATTGTGTTATTTTTCAGTGGTATTTGTAGTTTTTAAGTAAAATAAAACATTTTCTGTTGGAGGATTACAACAGATGGCTTCCTATCCCTTTAAAATGCACCAAATAGCATGAAAGCATCCCTGAATGTTCATCTTATGTGACTCTTTACAAAGAACTTGATCTATTTTAAGGTACATTTTACCCTTAAAACTATATATAGATAACATAATGAATAATTTAATGTGTACTTAATCCATGGCCAATCGTTTTAAAGGAGTATTAATCACATGAAGGTGTTTCTAAGGGATTTCATTTCTTCATCTTAAGGTAAATTGAGTCATTCTGTTTTTTTTAAGGGACTTTTGTTTCTTTCTCTTGGTGTGTGTGTGTGTGTGTGTGTGTGTGTGTGTGTGTGTGTGTGTGTGTGTGTGTGTGTGTGTGTGTGTGTGTGTGTGTGTGTCTCCTGATAGAAAAGGCTCTCCGGCGTGGCTGTGTGCTCCGTGATATAAAAGCCCGGTGATTTGCATGCTGCACCTTGATGATTAAATTTAGTTCCAGATCACATATTTGCGAGCAAACGTGTGTTACCTTGGCAACTGTTGATCACACTTCAACCCCTTTTTTATTATTCACATGAGAAAGGCTGGCGATGTGTTAAAGGCGTATTATCTCTGCAATGCTCCCGGGTTTCCTGTGAGAAAAAAAAAACAAAAAAAACACGTTGAATATTGGCGAGATCATTGTTTATTCCAGACAGAAAGGATGCAGTGAGTCTTGCATGAGCACCGTCGTACTGTTTTTACCTAAATAAAGGTAAAAAGGTGGAGTCAGCACCTCTTTTCTCTTTGTTTAAGTAGTCGCATGAACCCCAAATAACATATATAACATATTTATAACATCCAGCATGATTCTGAACAAGATTTGCCAAAAATCCGTCCTGGAGCGGTCCCAGAGTTTTTTCCAGCTCCATCGTTCAAGTCCTAACCAACATCCCACATACTGATGACACACCTTTCTGGAAAGGTTAGGACCTGAGGAATCCGAATCCGCAACAAAATGCACTGAAAAACAAAGCTTTGACATATTGGGAAGGTGTTTTATTAAAAGAAACATGTCGTTCAGTTCAAAAATAGAAAAGTTATGTTCTATGGGAAAACATTGATGGATTTTTGCGTACTGCGCCTTTAAATGTGGTCGTAGAGCACCAGCAGAAGCTCCTGAATCGAGAGCAAGACCCACGACAGGTAAGAATGAGATCAATACAATTGTTAAGGTTCAATGTGGAGGATAATGATTTATATCTGATTTATGTGTGTTTCTGTCTGTTTTTCATATAGTTGCTTGTTAAGCTGTTATGTATTATTTTGCATTCATTTATTTATTTGTTGTGTTTTCTTGTTGTCTTGTTTGAGGTAATGTGTAACTTCAATGAATCTCAAATAAACAGATTGAAAGAAAGGAGAAGAAACGCCCTAAAAGAACATTCGACATGCTCACCCTGGACTCCAGATGACGTCCTCCACTAGGGGCAGAATACCTGAGAAAATAGCAAACAAATGCCCGAAAACCTGAAAAGACCCAGATCAAAACCAGCCGTTCGCTGGGATCTAACGACCTTCACAGGCCGGTGGATCGATCCCCGGTCTCGGGCGCCGCTGCTGCCTTCATGGCGCCGTGTGTTTCAGCTTCATTCCAGGAGGAAGCAGCTCGGGATCAAAAAGTCTGCTAATTGATGCTCTTCTTCCCGATCTCAGCATATGGAGCACTGATGCGCTGCTTAATGTGGATTCCCCAGGCGAGAGACACACACACACACACACACACACACACACACACACAAGCTAATGAACATGTCCAATGATAGATTACTGAGAGGAAAAGTCTCCGGGGACGGATCAAGAGAGACTCTCTTAAATAGAACACAAGAAACACACACTTGTTAGATCCTCTTTTGTTCCTGCACACACACACACACACACGCCAGATATCATCAAGCCATCTCATCTAGGACAAGTGTGCCGTGCTTTTGTTCCAGCTGGTGTTTGTTCCCAAAGAGAGGCGACTAAAGCGATGTGTGTTCTTCGCATTAGCATAAAAGACGGAAGCGGCGGCGGAGAAGAAAGATACAAATCTCTCTGATCTTTAAATGAGGTATCTGATGGTTCAGCACGGGAGAACCGGCGCTGCCAAATCAAAGCATGTGTGAGCATCTCTGAGCAACAAGTGTGTGTGTGTGTGTGTGTGTGTGTGTGTGTGTGTGTGTGTGTGTGTGTGTGTGTGTGTGTGTAAGATGTTCACCGCAACAGGGGTTCTCTGTCTGTCTCTGAAGTTCAGTCTGTTCTGTGCTTTCAGCTCCTGTTTTTCTTTTTCATCGTGTGTTTTCATTTCCATCAGGAACGTCTGAGGCCGCGAGACCTTTCATTCCTCCTCAGGAGGCCTCTAAACGTAGGTAAGGAAGCAGGTAAGGAAACGGGTAAGGAAGCGGGTGAGGAAGCGAGTAAGGAAGTGGGTAAGGAAGCAGGAAAGAAAGTAGGTAAATAAGTGGGTAAAGAAGCAGATAAGGAAGCAGGTAAGGAAGCCGGTTAGAAAGCGGATAAGGAAGTGGGTAAGGATGCGCGTAAAGAAGCGGGTAAGGAAGCAGATAAGGATGCGGATAAGTAAGCGGGTAAGGAAGCGGATAAGGACGCTGGTAAGGAAGCATGTAAAAAAGTGGGTAAGGAAGCATGTAAGGAAGCGAGTAAGGAAGTTGGTAAGGAAGCGGCTAAGGACGCTGGTCAGGAAGCAGGTAAGGAAGCGAGTCCCTCCTCAGCGCCCTGTGAATAAACACACGTTTATTTCGATGACACGTCTCATGAAACGCTCACTACATGTCGACGTATCGACTCGTCTGCGTGTGCATTAACCTCTGTGGGTTGTTCCCTCGTTCTCTCCCATGATGCAGTGCTTTGCGATCAATAGGCCTGCAGACACACGTCCTTTGATGGTGTGTGTGTGTGTGTGTGTGTAGATCAGCGCCGTCGCGTTTCATTTCTCAATGTTTGGCTCATAACGTGTTGCGTTCAGCTCAACGAGCAGCTGCTTGTTTGCAGGTCAGATTCCTCGTCCACTCAGCGGAAACATCCCGTCCTCTTTCTAACGAGCGCTTACATGATGTGATGATTTTTGTTATTTGAATTTTCATCATAGACGCAGTCTGAGGCTGGAAATGTTGTGTGTGTTTTCCCATGAGGAATGTTCCTGAACACAACAACAAAGCGCTCTGCGTCTCGTCGACACAGAATCTTTTCCCGCCGATGAAATGAACCCCGACTGGGTGACGAGGAGCTAATGGCTGCCTTCGGGGGCTTCGGGGGCTGCGTGGAGCCTCTCCCTCGTCGTGACTAATCCGAACGACTAATCCGGTTGTAAGCGATAGACCCGTCACTCTTTCCCCTCACGACGTGCCTCACGCGGCCTATTTCTGTACAGTAGCAGTCACGCGGCTGCTCGGAGGAGATACCGCCGTTTATTCTGTAACTTGTTTAAAGATAAAGGAAACAAGTTGCCACACATTGCAGCACGTGTCGTCTTGTTTGCAGCCGTAACGCACGTAGTGCAGTTTTCCTTTGTGTTCCTTAACTTCTTCATAACTTCACGTTCAAGTTCACGTTTTCTTTTTCACGACAGATCCATTTTTGGAGGAAACAAAACATGGATTATGTTGGTTTTTTTTCGCATTCCAGTGAGTGGGCCCTCTTTATAGCACACAGATGTGAACAGGTTGGAGAGATTAGGCATCAAAAAACACCCACATTTGACACCAGGTTGCCACAGCTTGAATCCCACATGGTAATACATCCTAGAGTCATACATTTTGGGGAGATATAATTGTTTAATTTCTTTGAATATAGGGCTACAGACTCCGAACGGTTAGCTTAGCTTGTCTAAAGGAACCGCTAGCTGTCCAAAGCTAACAAAATGATGCAGGCAACACCTCACAAAGTTTCTGTGGTCTCAATCTAATACATACTATCTTATACGTCTATATGACAAAAACAATCAGTGGGAAGATTGGCTATTTCTACGTCGTTATTCTTTTTGCTTGTCATCAAAGCCGCCATATTGGATTCTGCGTGAATCATCGCGACATCAAGCAGGTTTTACCAGAAACTCCTCGCGCTCAGACACCAAGAAGCAGAACCGGCATGGAGCGTGCAGACTTTCAGAAATTAGGGTTTTCCTAAAGGGACCCTGGTGCTCGGAAACAGTACCGCTGTTGTCCACAGGGGCCGCCAAAATCAGCACGAAATGAAAGTTCCTCGTAGCAGCTTTAAGTCGTTCTACTTCGCTTGTTTAATCCATTTAAAAACCTGACATGCTGCACTTGTTTGAGGGGATATGTTCTCTGTATTGTCTGAGTCTTCCTGCCAGGAAACCAGCTATTGCTAATGCAAATTAGCCGTATTTATATATGAAGACAATATTTTTGCATATATCCTGCATCATATTAACCTGCAGCCAAAAGGTCCTCAAGCTCACGAGAGCGTCCTCTTCTCCCACCCCCGAACACTTCATAACGGCCTCACAGAGCTTAAATAGAGTAATGAATTTAATAAGCTGGCTCAAACCCCCACGTTAATGAAGGTTTATGCGATGCCCGGTCTCATCACGGAGGCTTTCACAGCTTTCACAGCTCCTCGGTCAATCACAAGACATCGGACCAAGATGAGAATACTGCCAAACCCCCACACTGTGAGACGGACTTTATGCAGCGACCGTCAGTGTCAAGCGGTGAAAAGACAGGAATGTGTACGTTGGAAATGTAGCTTTGAGCGTGATTAGAAGGGGAAGCCTTTTGTTGTTGTTATGAAGACAAAAAAACAATCAGTGTGTTGCCAAATTGTGTGACAATAGTGTGAATGCGTCTCATGCCACCAGAGTGTATTTCTGACCTATTTTAGATCACATTCATACGGACTCCTTCTGCACACACTCTCTCTCTCGCTCTCATATCACTGCTGGTATTCTCGTGAAAAGCAATTTCATGGCAGGTTGGCGAGGCTCCTTTTGTGTCTGGAGATGAATGTTGGGCTTTGAGCGCGGCTTCGGCGAGGAAGCCGGCGCTCTCGGGTAGAAATGAACCCGAGTACACGAGAGCAACGCCGACAATTCCTACGTCAAGAATTTCATATAAAATGGGTTTTTAATGTTAATGCAAAACTCAAATTTGGGATGAGATGCTAATTCAGCTGGTGACGTTGCTACATTGGATGCTAATTCAGCTGGTTACGTTGCTAAATGAGATGCTAATTTAGCTGGTGACGTTGCTACATGAGATGCTAATTCAGCTGGTTTCGTTGCCACTGGACAGCACACGATGATTTCCTTGTGGCTCCTTCACATGCATGTACTGCGAGAGGGACGTTATATTAGCATATTAGCTTCTGGATGATGGCGTTCACCCTCTCATCGGGGGACTCGTCGTCCTTCTGCCAAAATTTCTGGTTTAGAAAACCAGACGTTTGACTCGGACTCTCGGACTCTGAATGCAAAGTGAATCGTCGCGGCGTCTCGACTGCGAGTCGTCCGTTTCGAGTTTATTAACTCGCTCTCTGCACACGCACGACTGCCTGTAATAATTGAAAAAATGGGTGTTTGGGGGCCGACCACAAGTAGCCCCCCATCCCCACCCCTCACACCCCCAAACACACACCCCACCATGCACTATCGCTGCAAAGGAAGGCACACTATTACCCCTGGAATGGCGGTGGAATGGGATTAGCCCAGGGTGGCTTAAGCATGTGGGCTTGTGTGAACCTGTTAGCGGGGTGCGAGTGCATCATCTTTCACAATCAGCCGGCTGCGTGATGTACCCGGGAAAAAAATGAGGCTGCTGTGGCTCTGCAGATGGAGCGGCGCCTCGCTGGTGAAAATGTATTCGCTGTTTTCCTTTTTTTTTGGGTGGGGGGTGGGGGGGGGGGTAGCGGTGAGGGACAGAGACCAAGAGGGGAAGATGAAAGAGAGACGGACTAGATGTTAAAAAGCTGACGTTTAAATGCTTTTTAATTGCAGTAATTATATCCTGGATTTCTGAACATGTTTGTCGTATTGATTGAGTTGTTTACGAGGAACAAAAGTAAAATACTCGAGCACTGAAGTGGACGTTTGATGCACAGCTCGACAGCAGTTTAACTCTTAAATCCAACCAACCTTTTACCTGCTCCCCAAAGGCCCGTGTTTAGAGGGAGATTTGTTCATTTCTGAGTCATCAATTTGCTGCTAACCGAGCTAGCCGTTAAGCTAGCTGACTGCGAACCCGATGTGCGTCTTTAGAGGACAGAGGTGAAGTTGCATTTCTTGCAACTAAGTGCAACAAAAAAAAGGTTGCACCCTATAAAAGCTGGGCTCAGAATTAAGAACCTCACGGATTATGACATTTGGATTGCATCACACACATATTCTTCTTCTCCTCTAATCCCACAGAATGATGATGCATCATCACTCTACGTCGATACGATTACCGGCTACTTCCAGGACTGGAATGTTTTTCCTGCTGCTCGGGAACATCGTCACCTCTTCTCTCTCTCTCATTGGCCGTTGTTATAATCTGGCTCGGGAAGCACTGACGTGATCATCCAGATTTTTTTAAGAGGGTTTAAAGATTAAAGACTGGATCTGTAAAGCCCCTCACATTACCAGGTAATCTGAGCCAAACATCCACACAGACCAAGAGTCCGAGACCAGATTCCTGGGGGCTGACTCGGCCCAAAACTTTGAATGAATCCTGCTTCATGGATGTAGTTTTCCACCATTGTTTGTATTTATATTGCATCATCGCACTAATTCCTTCACGTACCTGCAGGACATGCTTTTTAAATTTCTGAAGAAACTGTTTTTTTTAACATCTGAAATTAAATTTAAATCGACAAAACTGCAGATAAAAGTGTTTAGTACCAAGTGTTCATGAGTTGCTTACTAATGAGTTACTACTGAGTGTTCATGTTGGAACAATGCTTTATAAATGATGAATTAAGTGTTTATTTATGCTTTACTAATGCTGAGTACAGTGTAGTTGTTATAAAGTGATAGCAAGTGTACTTTTTAGCGATACATTGTGGACTTCTGAGTCTAATTTAGACTCTAATCTTCACTGGAAGCGGCTGAGTTTCCTCTACTTCGTACGTAAAGGGTTTAAGTGTTCCTTAGGAATTTGTTTGAGGTGAATCCACAGTGAGAAATGTGTTGCGTCACCTCTGCTTCCTGTCCGTGTGCCTTCAGTGAATCACCAACTGCTTGTGAAAGCGCCTCGAGGAAGGAAAGCGTGTTCTCCACCGGCCGATAGACACCACGACGTAGCGGTTTTACCTCCATTCTCATGTGGCCTATTGTGTGTCTGACGCGGTTGACAAACAAAACAGCCTTGACAGAAAAAAAAGAAGCCATTCATCCAACGTGCATCTCTCTGCGTGTTTTCTTTTCTAAAATTACCGCCGGCGTTCTTCAAGGCAGCGTTTTGGAGGAGGAAGCGTCCACGCTGCTCCGTGACAATGTTATCACACGGCCGTGCAGGAAATGTCAGCCCTTCAGTTTGAGCCGTAAACAGCTCTGAGACTCTGCTATCGCTCTGTTCCCAGACCACCGGGTCCACAACACCAGGCTTTTTTTTTTAACGACAAATTTGCAGTTGGCAAATTTCTGGTGGTTTATCGCGTCGGGGTCACCGTTTTTTAGATTTGGAGAAAAAAAAGGAAAGTTTTTATTTTTAAGAGGATCAAAAATCGCAATTTTACGAGAATAAAAGTAATTTTATTATGAAAACAAGTCTTTGTATTACAAGAAAATGGCTATATGTGTTTCAAATTATTTAATATGTGTGCTTATTGTAACATCTTTTGAAATATTGCAACTTTTTTCTAAACTTACAAATGTATATAACTTTCTTTCATAGTTGCCCTGATACTATGAATCATACATAATCTGCCCAGTCTAGTATTTTTTATGAGGCAAACCAATATTGTATAGTGAAAATAATGTTTTAACAACCCTATGCAAGCCCATTAACACCACTGTAATACATAATTATGAGATATTATCTCATAAATGTCGATTTACTGTCTCATAAATATGAGATAGTGTCTCATAATTATGACTTACAGGATCTTAATTTTTGTACCAACCAGATATACTATAAATCAAAGTATTACACATCCAACTTTATGGTAGTTTCAAATGTCAAGTACGAATGTAAGAAACTCCGAGTCAATAATTTGCCTCTTTGCCACTTAAGCAGCCATAGTCCATGCAATAATGAAAGATTGATATCACACTTTGCGGCCGAGACAGACTGTCTATATTGAACTCTATATTTATTGGCTTTCAGATAAGTCAACGAGTCCTCGTCCCGCAACTCGGCCCTCATCGACGTGCCAGCTGAGCTGCATGTAAATAAAGCAGTTTTCAGATTGAGGAAAAACTCCACGCGCGCCGGCCGCCGAAAACCAAACCGACAAGGATCTGCTCCGGAGAGCAATCAGTGCTGACTGAAGCCGGCGTATTGACGGACCCATCAGCCACTGGCCGGGCTCCCAGAAGCCCCCGGCTTTGCAGTTGGGCCGTATCGACAGGTCGGGTTTGAGATCCAGCAGCGGGAGTCCTAATCCTTCACCCCTGCTGAACCACCCGCTGACAACTTTAATTACTTTACCTCCAAAAGAGAGAGAGGGAGCTCTTTCATATCGGGGTCGGCCGGGTCAACAACAAGCACGTTCAAGCTAAATTCAAGCTAACGCGCAGAACTTTCATTTTGCGTTGATTTTGGCGGCCCCTGTGGACAAAAGCAGAAGTGTTTTCAAGTACCAGATTACATTTAGAAAAGCTACTAAACTCACTTTAAACCCTCTGGAGTCAGACGTCATTTTCTTGATTTTACATAATTTCTTAAATTCACTTTTTAAAGTCACTTGCACGCGATAGATACTCATGTGTGTTACATCTAAAAGTGCATAACAATCTCAGCTCTCTATATGATGAGGGACCATTGACATGAGGCAAAAAGTGTAAAGAGAAAATATGACTTTAATGATCATCACCTTTTACCATGAAACTTTGATGACGCCACCTCGGATAATTATTTTTTCACATCATTTCATCTACTCAGAAGAATCTACTGATAACTAAAGACTATTGTGAGGGTTTACATGAATGACGGCGCTCTTTCTTTAACACTTCAATGAAAGACGAAAGATTCTTCTTGAAGTTTCACAATAGAGGGTCATGCCTTCAGCGGATTGTTCAGATCTAATTACAGAACTAAAGACACCAGAAGAGGAACATGGAGTTGTGTTTTTGAGTCATACGTTGAGTTTCCTTTCTTTTCCTTTTGCACAATAAAACATGCAGTGAGTAATCACTTCCTGTTTAATGTGGGAAAACACATACTCCACGTATGGGTCACTCTTCTTCTGCTGCAGCCTCGCTGACGACGTGATGAGACTTCTCCTCAAGACAATCCGACTTGGTGCCACTTCAACATGGAGGTTCTTTGTTTTACTGGTTTTTAGTTTTCCTCCTGTCAACAAATGCACTTCAAGTCTCGAACTGAAAGGTTTGTGCAGCGGCGCTGTGAGGGGGAGGGGGGGGAGTCACCAGAGCTGTCTGCAATCTGCATTCAGGAAACACTTCTTCTATCTGACGTCCCCAGACTCCACAGCAGCGCCTCCCGTTTCACTTACTACGGGAAATACTACAATTCCTTCCCTGCCTTCCTCTTCAAGTGTTTAAATAAACAGTTTCCTTCACTCCTCCTCCTCCTCCTCCTCCCACAAACCTTGATATGGGATGTCTGCAGGTCTTTGATCTCAAAGGCCAGAGCGTTTCCTGTCCCAAGAAGGAAAACAGGAAGTGTTTGTATTTGGAGCTTTAACACTGTGGCAAACAATAAGGGGGCAGAGTAAATGAGCGCTGAGGGACTGCAGCTCCCTCAAAGGCCCATGGGAAACTTCCATATCTTTCAAAAAGGGAAACAATAAAGTGCATAGTAGAAATATATCCACTGAAATGTAAGGCGCAAAAGTAGAAAATTAAGTAAAACGTCAGGTAATACATTGCTAATATACAAACATATATGTTGAGCAAACGTTGATTAGCTTGTTGTGCCGACTAGAATCACAACTTTATTGGTTGATAAAGTCCATGACGAATGGGTCAATAAATTGTGCATGACACACTTTTTTTCTTTTTCATAGTTTTGCAGCATCTGTTTTGCAACACGTCCACCAAACATTACCATCTTTCTCTCTCTCGACCTCTACCCTTTGCAGAAGGTGACAATTCATCCTAATGATGATTATTACGGCGTGTGATGGAATCAGCTTTGAATACTGAAGGAGTTTTGAAACGCCTCGTTAATACAGCAAGTATTCGACCAGATGTCGCTTCTTACCACTACTCATTAACCGATGTCACTGTGTAATCTGGAAGCACACCTGCTGCATGTAATGTGAGCAGTATATTGATTTAACATCTGTCTCCTTCATCTGTCAATGCGTTTATTATTTGAGGCGTCTTTTCTTTGACGACCTATTTTTGTGGTTGAGCAAAAGCTAAATGAACAAAAACACAGAAGCAGGATACAATAATAATACATAGCATTCATGCAAAATAGTGCAATTTAAAAATATATATATTTATGTGTGTATTTATCCAGTTTAATCAACATGAGCACGTCATAACCAAATAGATTATTGGTTGGTTTTGAAAACTAGAGACAAGATTTATAGGAAAGGACAAATATGAATGTAAAAAAATATATATATTTGTATATGAACTGCATTAGTATGCCGTAAAAAAGAAAGAAAAAAAGACTCCTGGTTGTATAGAAGTCTATGCTTCATGTGTTAAAGCTGCATTCTCTCTCCTGACCACCAGGGGGCGACTCCTCTGGTTGTATAGAAGTCTACGCTTAGTTTCTGGGGATTATGCACGTTCTTTGATGAATTGCATTATTCCATTTTATGATATCATATTTCTTTTCTACCAATAGATCCCCTGAATCCTCCACACTGGTCCCAGAGGTAACCCTCTCACCCTGCCGGTGTGGGTGTCAGTCTGCATCCATTTAGCTGGAACCAAAGTGATAACCTCCACTTGCGACACAACCTTTTCACATTTTCACAGAAACCAGGCTGTTCAATGTCAAGTGGCTGCAAAAAGGCCGTTGATCTCCGTGTCACTCTCCCTGCATACATGGAGTGTATACATTATGCAAGCGTGCAGGGAGAGCGTTGATTTTGTTTAGAGGTGAAAGATGCGCATCACGTGTCGCATTGAAGCCGAGCAAACGTGCATTTCAGACCAATCTTTCCTCACCATCTGTACCACAGAGAAAATGTGTATGAAAGGAACCGACTTCTCTTGTTGAAGGTCATTCACAAAGACTCCATTTCACAGCGAGGTCCTCGGTCTGTCCAAGAAGCATTTTGAAAAAATCCTCGATTAAGATCAAAGCGCTTAAGTACAATAGGATGCATTCAAAAACCCAAAGTTAGCAAACTCCTCTGCCTTCCTTGTGACTTAAATGTCTAAAAGAGCAAAGACAAGTCTTGTTTGTGTAAAGCCCCGTCGTGACACGCACATGCTCGCGTGAAGCCGAGGCCGACGGCCGGCTGACGCCTCTCGACGAAGGGGTTTGGGCTTCGTCATGAATTAGTCATCGCGTCTCCCTTGACCTGCACGTTGATACGATCTCAGCCGGCCGCCGCCGCCGCCGCCCGGGCGCAGCAGAGGTTATGTAAGTTGAGAGATGTAGCAGACTAGCGCGAAGACGTCTCGCGGCCGGCTGCTGCTGCAAGAGTCTGTGATTTATGGAGGCAATCTGCCGTTGACTCGCCGGCTCTGTTCCTCTGTAAATATATTTGACGCCATGCAATTTAGTGATCTTGCGTTTGTCGGGCTCCTCACCGAATTATCGTCCG
>NW_027175832.1:19562218-19589718 GCF_023055335.1 Clinocottus analis | reverse complement strand
CGGTCCTCAAAGCGTCGGCTACAGGTGATGAATGGGCCAGTGACTGTGAAGCAAGACTGAAACAGCTGATGCTAATCGGCTAATGCTAGCACTAGGTGATGCTATGCTAACACTTAAATCATCCAAAGGTGCCAAAGTTTATGTTTTCTAGATTTCTCGACAACTCTTATAGTAGTAGTAGTAGTAGTAGTCGTAGTAGTAGTATAGTAGTAGTAGTAGTAGTATAGTAGTAGCAGTAGCAGGAGTAGCAGGAGTAGTAGTATAGTAGTAGCAGTAGTAGTAGTGTAATAGTAGCAGTAGGAGTAGTAGCAGTAGCAGAAGTAGTAGCAGCAGTAGCAGTAGTAGTAGTAGCAGGAGCAGGAGCAGTAGTAGTAGTCGAAGCAGTAGTAGTAGCTGCAGTAGTAGTAGCAGTAGTAGTAGCAGGAGTAGTAGTAGTAGAAGTAGCAGTAGCAGGAGTAGTGGTAGTAGCAGGAGTATTAGTAGTAGTAGCAGCAGTAGCAGTAGTAGCAGTAGCAGCAGCAGCAGCAGTAGCAGTAGTAGTAGCAGTAGTAGTAGCAGCAGTAGTGGTAGCAGCAGTAGCAGTAGTAGTAGTAGTAGCAGTAGTTGTAGCAGTAGTAGCAGGAGTAGTAGCAGCAGCAGCAGTAGCAGAAGCAGAAGCAGTAGCCAGCAGCAGTAGCAGTAGCAGCATGAGTAGTAGCAGCAGCAGTAGTAGTAGCAGTAGTAGTAGCAGCAGCAGCAGTAGTAGTAGTAGTAGCAGTAGCAGTAGCAGTAGCAGGAGTAGTAGCAGCAGTAGCAGAAGCAGAAGCAGTAGCAGCAGCAGTAGCAGCATGAGTAGTAGCAGCAGCAGTAGCAGCAGCAGTAGTAGTAGCAGCAGCAGCAGCAGTAGTAGTAGTAGTAGCAGTAGCAGTAGCAGTAGCAGGAGTAGTAGCAGCAGTAGCAGTAGCAGCATGAGTAGTAGCAGCAGCAGTAGCAGCAGCAGTAGTAGTAGCAGCAGCAGCAGCAGCAGTAGTAGTAGTAGCAGTAGCAGTAGCAGGAGTAGTAGCATTAGCAGGGTATCTTCCCATGTTGTACTGTAAATGTGTCGGCGTGTACGTCCGCATGAAGAGCAAACCCTGGAATCAGACACTTGTTCAATACAGACTGAAACTATGACCGTATAAGTGAAAGGTATTGAAACACACACACACACAACCACACCTCTCACACTTAAAGGTCACGCGCACTAATCGTCTCCCTCGACAGTGTCCTGGACTCTGAAAACCTTTATCCGGCCCAACTTTTCCTGTCGGACCTTTGACATTTCTTCAACATCAAAACTGAATATATTCGTAGTGATCTAACTCTCAACCCATAAGGTCACACCAAGAGCAGCAGCTACTGCAGGAAAAGACTTAGTGAAACAGACGCATTAAGAAGTCCAACGCCCTCTGGTCCGGCGTGACATTTTGCTCGTCGACTGAATTGCATGAAATCTTCACACGGGGACGCGTCCGCGGGGAGAGAACCGGGTCGTTTGAGGGACGCGGATGAAGGGAAGGTTTCTTCTTGAGACTGCGATCCGTCTCCAGAGAATGGAGGACGGAGGACGGCGGCGTTGGAGCCTTTGATGTCGCCGCCAGACGACTACCCGTGTATTTTTCCGCCGTCATAAATTAACTAATACGCATGTAATGACACTGGCCTGAGCGGGATAATGCGACAGATGTTTGCTTAATTCTTAATTTGCTTTTAGCGGGACGCTGCAGGCCGAGAGCGACGATTGGCTGCTTGAACGGGGAGAATGTTGAATGTACTCATTGTAAGTCGCTTTGGATAAAAACGTCAGCTGTAATGTAAAATGTTTATTTTTATACGGTGGAGGGTTTAATCCCCGCCATATGAGTGGAGGCTGGAGTATACGTGATGTAGTACAACACAGTCACGTTAATATAAATACACAAGTTCTACTTGCTGTTGCAGATGATCCGATAAATCAAAAAGCAAACATAAATCAAAAGGTTTGTGGTTTCACGCAGACTAAAGAATGTATTGACCAATAATCTTCACGTGTTCTTAGTCGTCTTGAGTCTTCATGGGTGAGCTTAAAATACGTAGCCGTACTGCTAACGAGCTAGTCGCGGTTTCACAAAAACGAAGCATGTTGTGTGTTGTTAACAAGTGTTTTTTAAAGGATTTCAGTCGGTGGATTAGTGCTGATAAAACGGCCTCTCGTCATATTCGCATCATATCCGTGATTGTTTAGTTGTGTTTTGCATTACCAGACATTAACGCCCGCGATGTGCGTGACTTCTGGATCACCTGCGAGGTGAAGAAGTCAACAGCTCGTCGGCCGGCTCTCGTCTCTCTGGAGCTTCAAACCACGAGAGGCGACGGCTGTGAACCCGGCGACAAACACGCAGGAGAGCTTCCCTATAAGCTCGCTTCTGTGTACCAGACTGTTTTTTATTACGCTCCTTCTTTGTGTGTTTGTGTGTTTGTCTGCACTTTCAGCGAGGTGACTCTACAGGGATTCAATTAGACGCACAAGGATGCTTTTTGTGTAGATCTGCGCCGATATATTTTTGTCTTGGGTCGCCAGACCAAGACCCGGGCATCTAAAAGCACACTAACACACTCTCTCTCACACACACACACACACACACACACACACACGGCACCGTCCCTCTCAAAGTCTCTTCTCGTACGATCGATACACTGCCGCGTGTCTTTCCCATCGATACGTTGGCGACGGGCTCGCCGCTGTGGCTTCGGCCGGGAGGAACTGACAACGTGACATTTACTTGAACGATGACTCCTAATGGTTCGCGTCGCCCGGTAATGTTTTGATGGATGCGACGCTCGGCCCGCGGTTATGGCACCTCTCCGTCTTGTCGTCTCGTAAGTCACCGGGCTTTCGAAGGACTCTCCGCTGTCTTTGTGCTCACTTTTAACTTCCTCAATGAACAGTCGGGACGACATAAAGACCTTAATGAACGCTTTTTCCTTCATGCCTGGATTAGCGCGTGGACCTGTCACTTCCTGACATGTGCTCACACTTCTTTCATGTGCACACACCTGCACACATGCTCCTATCTTTTTCCTCGCCTTCCCCGCACCCTTTGTCTCTCTCCATCACTCTCCCCGTCACTGCCTCCGACTCGCTCGTCTTCCTTTATTCTCTCCGTCGACAGTAAAAAACCATTTCAAGGTCCTCTGGTTTTTTAAAAACCCGGCTGTCGGGCCGCACCGAGGCAGAGAGGAGCGGCTGCTTGTTTCAGTTGCATACAGACACACACGTTTGTGTAGCACGCAGATACGCAGACTTGGACATGCGTGCTGTTGACACGCAGATGTATTAGCAATGACGTAAACACGCGTACATGTACATGAATATGACCGCGCTGCAGATCACTAACCTGAGCGCCAGCTAAGAATACTGTGGACTTATATTGATAACCACACACACACACACACACACACACACACACACACAGGTGTTATTATGTCATTTGATAGCTTCACATTGTAGAGATATGCTTCATTTTCATACAAATTGGACAATTTGTAACACCCTCCCTTCACCTGTTCAGGCTCCTCCCCCCTGTGTGATTGCAAGCCCCGCCCTCATTGTTTCCACCTGTGCCTTGTTGTCTTCCAGCATCAACTCCTTGTTGTGTGCCACATTCTCTTTTTTTTCCTCGAGGAACCTTGTGTGTATCGCCTGTGACCAACAGTGAGTATCAGTGTCAAAAAAGTCATACTTATGAGATGAAAAGTCATACGCATGAGATGAAAAGTCATACTTATGAGATGAAAAGTCATACTTATGAGATAAAAAGTCATACTTATGAGATGAAAAGTCATACTTATGAGATAAAAAGTCATACTTATGAGATGAAAAGTCCTACTTATGAGATAATAATTCAGAATTTGGACTTTCTATCTCATAATTTCGAAAGATACATTTGATTTTGTAGCGAGTAACGAAGGTTTCAGGGGAAATGTATCGGAGTGAAAGTATCAGGTTGAAGTAAAAGTAAAAAGTCAAGAGAAATATAAATAGTAAATTAAAGAGTACAGATATCCAAGAAAAATACTTGCGTACATTCACAAAGTAACTTCATGCCGCCACCGGACTTTAAACCACCACATTGAGGCGATTTGGGCAGCATCAGTGTGGCCTCGATACAGTCAAACACGCAGAGTGCATGTTGTGCCAGGAAGTGTGCCCGAAGTGCACCGCGCCCAAACTGCTGCACACTAATGCATGCTAATGACATGCTAATTAGATTATAATCATAAACGGTTCATTTTGTTGCAAGAAACGCATCACACGGGGCGCAGGGGCCGGTGGTACTCGGCCCCTCCCCCCCCCATCACCCTCCGAGGTGCATTTCGTGCACATGATGCGTTCTGTGCCATGAAATATACATTTTGTGTTTCCGGGACATGCTGAGCGCAAAATGCAGCGCGAGACATTTGGTGCTCCATATTATTAAAGTCATGTGACTCCAGTGAGAAACTATAGACGAGCGGAGTTGATGCTTTAGTTTACCGTCGCGTGGCGCTTTCATGTTTTATTTAGCGGGTAGTTATCCGTGTACACGTCGCCACGCTTTTAAAGAAAAATCTAACCGAGTCGCTGGAAACTGAACCTTCAGGTCCACGCAGCTTATGAAGAAACCAGGAATCCACTGCAAAATATACTCTAATGAATTCCTAATGTCCTCTTCTGTTTATCTCGGCGGTCGATGTGCGTTATTTGTTGCCTTGGAGGTGAATTCTGCGCCACTTCGCGCCACAGGAGCGACGCTGTCAGGGAGGATCGCGGTATTTCATGGCCAAGGTTTTCCCCCCCGGGATGTCATTACTTTAAACCCTCCTGCAATACATCAATTTCTAATTAACATTTGCATACTAGATCATGGGGAGGGGAAGGGGAGGGAGGCGGCTGAGGACTCGCGCGCACACATTTATGCTAATTAATTGAAATTTTAAAAAAAAGAGCCTGGAGCCCACGATGGGGGCGGAGCAACCGGAACGCTTCAACACCCGATGGGAGGAGCGGGGCGGGTGCTGCGGTGCTGCCAGCGACACCCGGCGCATCCCAAAAAAACACATCACCACCACCACCGTCTCTCTGGAGACCTGCGGATGAGAGTGTGTGTGTGTGTGTGTGTGGGATGTGTTCAGTGTGTCGGATGTTTGTTTGTGTGAGAGTGTGTTCTGTGATGTCCCAGATGGCCCGTATAGGGCCGATCAGAGAAGATCTCTCACAGCAGTTGCAGCGTTCATAAGAGGCCAGATGTGCCCAATATGCAAACCAGGAAGTTTAACCTTTTGGAAACAGTGCGCGAAAATCCTCCCACGGCCATTTTAAGTCCCAGCATGCCCCATTCAGACAATCCTTTGGCATAAAATACGTAATTTTTCTCATTTTTGAATCGAACGACACAGTTTTTTGACTGAAACTCCTTCCTAACAGGACAAGACTTTGTTTTATTGTGATTTATGTTGCAGATTCTGATTCTTTAGGTCCTAATCTTTCCTAAAAGGTGTCTTATTGACGCTCCAGGAGGCATTTTTGGGGAATCGGGCTCATATCATGCTGGATGTTCACATTTATGATCAAAATATCTTTTAAAATAGATTTTTTTGCAGATATACATTTGTTTCCCAAGACTTTGCTGAACAAATACATACAATAAACACAAGTATTGGAATTAATTTGGAGTTCCTACGACGACTCAAACGCAGGGAAAAGGAGGTCTGGAGACAAAATAGTTTCCACAGTTTTCGACAGGTGAATCAAGGTGTTGCTGCGCCGTCAGGGGGCGTGGCCATTAGCTGCAGACAATGAGCCACAACGTATCCACGCCTTACAGCAGGAAACTTGAAGTCCTATCTGAAATAGTGTAGAATAACATTGAGACTCTCCTTTGGGGGCGAATCACCATAATGTAGAAAACGCTGGAGCTGAGCATTTCTGCATCCTTCCACAAATTGTCATTAAAATCCGGCCGACAGCATTCAGCCTGATAAACAGACTGAGGCTGATCCATAATTCCTCCCCTCGGTTTTCATCTCGGGAACAATAAGCCACACAAGCGCGGCAAGATAATGTTACTGATATTATCTTGAAATAAAACTCGGGAGGATTGGATGTACGGCGTCGTCTGCTCGTGTCGTGAGCGCGAGACGATGCTCGGAGGAGACGACGACGACGAAGAGACAAGTGAGGTGTCGTGACTTTGCTCCGAGCCAAAGGGCTGCTGGGAACAGACATATGAGCGTCTTCCTCAAGTTGTTGTTGTTGTTGTTGTTGTTGCAGAGAGTGTAAATTGGAGATCCGGAGCAAAGCGGGTGATACATTTCTACTTTGTATGCAGATGAGGCGACGCGAGCTACTTCAAGTCTCGAGAGTTGAGACCTTGAGATTTAGCACGCAGGGCGAAGAAGTCGTTTTGAAGCCGGTTGGTTGGTTTATGAAGGAAGGAGCTGCAAAAAGCAACCCAAACTAAGATCAGGAGAACTGCACACACACACACACACACACACACACACACACACACACACACCAGGGTGCTGGACCGCCGAGCTCTTTCTGTGAGTCTGTCGGCCTCCATACCTCCCGGTCCAGCACTAAAGCACCAGAGTTCATGACTAAAAGGTGAAAGTAGTGGAGCGTTTCGTCGCTTAATGAGCTCCATTCTCCTCACTAGGAGAGCTGAGGCCTGCCTCATGTTTCTTAAACCGAGTCATACGGCAATCTGATGAACATTTCGGTACCCAGCATGACCAAATCGGCCGATGTTTTGCCATAAAAAGGTCATGCTTTGTTTTTACCACATTTAGCTGACGCTTTTATCCAAATGGACTTATATTTGTGCTCCATGCAGTGGGAGCAAGTCGGGACAAAGTGTCTTGCTCAAGAAGCTATCGACACTGATCAGTAGAGCCGGGGTTCAAACCACCGATCCTCTGATTGAAATACTGGAAAGCTAATTACTGAGCCACGATCGCCGCAGTTTTATCCTGAACCGCACAGTTTGAATAACCCGGGGATCACTCATAGAGGCATTTTTGGTGATATCTACAACTTTGATTGGTGTCGCTGTGACTTTGCCAAACTAAGGGAACAAAATATTCATATTTTGAATAATATCTTCACACCACCGCAAACACTTTTGATAGGAACGTGTCCGAAAGCATCCATCGATGTGATTTGAGGAAGGAAAAACAACTCCCTGGGCGAGCGCCTGACCTCACACTGCTGCTTCCAATCAATCATTTTAACAAGGCAAGCAAACACGGAGGGTCAAGATATTACCGCCATTATGTTTGCCATGATTGTCAGCTCGATGCGATCGAGGTCACGCGAAACAAAAGCGAAAACGCCTTCCACGGGGATAGCACGAAGGAGATCCATCAGCAACCCTCTGGTTTCCCAGCGATGACACATGTGGTTCAAGGACAACAGGACCCCTTTCCATTATAACGCTCCGGGAAAAAAATGGTTCACCTCCTTTTGTAGTGTGATGAATCTACTCCCCCTTTGGGATGACGGTACATGTTGTGCAATCGGAGTAATGCGCTCCGATCGTCAGGCGATGCGCCGAATCTTCGACTCCCTCCGAGGAATGCTAATCACTCGCCTATTGGATTTTCCTCCGCGACGCCTGCCATTAATCCTCGCCGCGGTCTCGTGTGATGAAATTGCGGCACTCCTTTGAACGTAATTAACTCCCGTGATCGCTTTTGAACCCCCGCTGCATCGAGTGCTCTGATCGAGAGGAATTACACCCGGCTATTGCCAGTATTTAATGGACCCACGAGTGTCAATTAATGCAGAGAAGCTTTTCATGGCACTTTTTCTTTTCATGTCCAGCAGCCCAGGTTTTTATATAAAAAAATAAAAAATAGAAGAAGAAGAAAAAAAAAAAGCACTTATCCCGAGTCCGTGCTTTTGAAATGAACAGCCTTCTGAGGCTTCACAATGAGCCGGGTCCTGTTGTGATTAGCCTGAGGGTGCTAGACCTCCATCACTTTGGACCCGACTCCGCCTCTGGTTTGAATCCACTGCCTCGGGCGAGTGTTTGTGCAGATGAGAAAAACAAGTAGTACATCGTCTACCGAAGCCCGACCGACCTGTGATATTCTGGCCTTGAGCAGAGATGCATTGGTGAGGAAAAACAGGACCAGATTTTCCAAAATGTCTGCTAAGTGCTGAAGCGATTCTAGAAAACATAATTTAAAACCGAGGCCTCCATGTGACCAAGATGCGTGAACAAGGACATCAATGAGAACTGTATTTCTCTAGGTCAGCGGTCTCCAACCACCGGGCCGCGGCCAGTTACCGTCCTTTGGCCCTTTGGTCGTTTGGGCCCTTGGCCCCTTGGCCCCTTGGCCCCTTAGCCCTTTGGTCCCTTGATCCTTTGGTCCCTTGGTAAATATTCGATTGATTTTCAAGGTTGAAAAATATGTTTTATTTTGAAAAATGACCGGATACATCCGTCTGGGCGTCTGAACCGTAAAGAGTGATGCATTACCCCAAAAATGAAACTTAAATGTATACGTTTCGACTCTGCCGGTGTTTTGGATGAAAAGGCAGAACATCGTCGCTTGTTGACATTATTAGAAGTGAAAAGTCAGATTTGGTCCTCTCGTTGTCAATTTCAGCATCTACCCTTGTTTTGTTTCCTGTGTGAAGCCGTCGATGCCTCGGGGCGGTGATGAGTTTCAAAGAAAGATTTCTAAGAATGGAGTTTTTGTACCGAGAAAACTAGGCTCCACAACAACAAAGTAGATGTTGTGGATGGAGGTTCATGCGTGACGTTGGTGAGCCGCATGTGCAACACAATAACTCAAAGAGTTCCCTGACAAGCATCTTCAGAACTTTTTCCGGCATGCGGTTAAAAAGCTCCAAAAAGGCTGGACCTTTTATGTTTTCAAGATTAGGGTTTGTCGCACAACAGATTGTGTTGTTTGCCGCTGAGATTAGAGGAAACCTACGTTGACAGCAGGAATGGAAAAGGGACGCCGCCTCGACTTCCTCCCCGTCACTCTTCGCCGGGGGCGTCAAGAATGTCGCGCGACTTCCTAAAACAAACCAACGCATCGAAGCCGCTGCTCCACAACAAGTGCCCTCGGAAATGTGTGCGAGTTCAGGTTAAAGGGAAAAAGAAAATGGCAGAAGGTTTGTCCTGCACGGCTGCGGTCATTCACACCACTCGGCTGCGGTGATCTCGTCAAGTTTCAAGCCGGCAAACCTGTCTGTTTTTTTATTCATGGCTCCGTTGATGAGCGCCGACATCACAGCATCTGGCGAAACAATTACCCCCCCCCCCCCCACTGCAATCCTCCAGAGGAGCGAGAGATTCTCTAATTCAGTGTCTCCAGAGGGAAGCGCAGCACGGCAGCAGATTGTGCTAACTGACAGCTTGCTGGATGCATCTTTTATACGTCGGCATCAGTCTCTTCCGTCACCGATTCGAGGGCGCTTTATTGGAATCGATTTGGTTCCTCCTCGGCCTTGTAAGCGTTGCATCCCCACTCGCTTCTGGGACATTAACCACACCGCCGGTCGCCATGCGGTTCGAAGCAATTAGGGGTGAAAGTGTTAATTAAGGCCACGCTCAACAGCTGCTCCAAGGCACCTGTCAATTAAGGGGAGTGTTAGAGCTTCGCTTTTTCCAGCCCAGGTTCCTGTTGCCGGGTATAGCTGCAGCCCTGGTTACCAATCCTCTTCCTCCAGGCGAATGAAACTCGTTGTGCTCATAAGCTGCACAGAGCGACGACTCCAAGATGGACCACATCAGGGCTGCAGGTTATCTTGCCCTTCATCTGTCTTTTTAAGGATTTAAAAGGAAGTGGCGACCATTGTTTAAGTGAAATGTATTCGCAGCTGTGTAACCACACTGCAAAATGTGTCTTTATATACACTTTTAATGCGATTCAAAGACTAATTTAATCATTGCTATCGCCTGGTGTGATTTTAAAAGGATAGTTCATTTGTTTTGAAGTGTATTAAAGACGACGGTCAGCACGCCCCAAATTTGGAGAGAGCGATATTATAAGCAGGCTTGAAGCAAAGTAATACAGGTTAGTTCTGTATAATTTCAACTGAAGTGAAAGTTTGAGTCTGCTGGCATAGATAAGTTTCCTTCTCGCTGTCGGACAACTGGATGAAGCGGTGAATATAGCGCACACTTAACCTGATATTTACATTTTTTTAGGCGTCTAAAATAAATACTGGAAGTACTCAGCGTTTGCTCCCAGGGCCGGTCCTCCTGTCCGCTACTCCTCTGCTCCGCTTGTGCCACCATTACGTGAATAAAATGTTCTGCTTCTATTCCAGAGGAAGAAGAAAAAATAAACGAAAGTGACTCAACGTCGGGCTGTCGTCCCAACACGCTGAATAAGCATCTCGTTCAAACCCTTCTTCACTACCGAACCGTCCCTTTAACGGGAAATACGAAGCCGATTGCGGGGAAACTGCCACAGGTATCGAGCTGTAAAATGCATGAATCTGTCGGGGCTCATTAACGGGGGCTGAATTGGAAGCAAAGTGTTATTTAAATGTGACTGTGGCCACGATGGAGCCACCCGGACTAGGAAACTCTGTTTTTGAATCTGATTCTGTGAGTGAAGTTTATCATTGAGCAATTTGCATTAATATACATTCGCTTTTGCAGCTTCTGATATGGCCAGATACATTCACGGTGTGTGTTTGTGTGTGTGTGGGGGTGGGGGTGGGGAGAGTGGGGGGCAGGACTGGCAAGCATTTAAAAAATAATTGTTGAATATTCACCAAATCACTCTTCCAGAGCTTGCCCAGCCTCTAATCAAAAAGCGTGGTGGGCATCTTGAGTAATTGATGCATAGCTAATGACTTGGTGATTAATAGCCTGGCACTCGACTCGCATGAAATGTGGCTGATCGAGAGATGAGGGAAAGGGGGTGAGGTTGGGGGGGAGGGTGTAGGGTGTTGAAAAACAAAAGACCCCGCAATGTTCTGCGACGCGTTCAAGGCCACGGTGCGCTGTCGAGCCGTCGCTCGTACAAAAGCCATCTAATTAGAGAAGAAAAGCTCGGTGCCGCGTGTGCTAATAAGTGATGGGTGTTAATTAGGTTTGTCCAGGCATATGGAGATTTGCTCTCTGGATTAGCGAATGACGACAGAGGAGGACAGGAGGGGGGAGGTTTGGTTTCTGGCGCTCGTTGGCTCCGACGGGTCTCCGCTTGGTGTTTTGGATGAATCGTAATCGGCGGGTTGTGGGTGGAGAAAGGTCTTTTTCGGTATTTGTAAAAGGTCACCCGTTTTGTTCCTCTCGACTGTATCCGACCGCTTTCACCTTTCCGCTCAACAAGTGTTGAACCGCGAGGAGGAGAGACGCTAATTGCTGACATCCTGTCCGCGCTAATGCCCTCCTCCATTCAAATGAGGGGTCGAAGAAGAAGAAAAAAGGGCGAGAGAGTGGGGAGCACAAAAAAAAAGCAGCAATTAAATAGCGAGAAAATTCCTCGGCCAGGTCGCCAGCGCACACCAGCTGATAGATGGAAACCTGCAGGGTGCCTGCGAGGATCCCCCTGATGCGAGGAACAGCAGTAACCGGTGCCATTATCCCACGCTGTGTGACAAGCGAAGACAGATGGGCCTCGGGGGACCGGCAAAGCATCGCCACCCCCCACCCAACCCCCTCCGAGGAGACTAATATTAGCCACAGATAAGGACACCTGCAGAGAGGACATTTAGCATCAACCAGAGCTACAAGAGAAACCTTCAGTCCAGCTATATTCAGCATGCAATAGTTTCGATGCCAAATACTAGCGGACGAGTCTTAAATCAGCGTAAAGGCCTTTAGTTTGTCCGGACCATCACGCCCTCACTTCTCCCTTCTCCTACTACAAGACTTCTCACTCTTAAATGTGACATTTGTCCGATCTGAGCGTCTAATAATGACGAGGATGGGTTTGCATTGGAGTAAGTTGAACGTCTGGTACGTCTGGTACTCTACGGACGCCAAAAGGTACCCAAGGGTCCTGTTTATTTCAGGATGTCGAAGTATTCTGATGTCATCACACGCAATTGTTTGCCACAGATAAGGACACCTGCAGAGAGGACATTTGGCATCAACCAGCGCTACAGGAGACACTTTGAGTCCAGCTATAGATGAGAAGATGATGCATGCAATAGTTTCGATGCCAAGCGGACGAGACTTTCGCATTTTCATGCAGTTTAATCAGCGTAAAGGCCTTTAGTTTGTCCGATCCATCCCGCCCCCACGTCTCCCTCCTGCCACTGGAAGACTTCACTCTTTAATGTGACGTTTGTTCGATCTGAGCGTCTAATGATGACGAGGATGGGTTTGCATTGGTACGCCTGGTACGTCTGGTACTCTACGGATGCCAAAGGGTACCCAAGGCTCGTGTTTATTTCAGGATATCGAGGTATTCTAATATATTTGATGTCTTGCAGCAGACAAAGGGTGCGTAACGGAAAATGTGCAGAAAAGTTGCATTATCGTAAATTAGCACAATTTATGTCATGTCAACATGAAGGGAATGGACTGTTTTGGTGAGATTAGAGGATTAATAACAAACCATACGATGAATAATAACTGATTCATCCTCTCCTGTCGAGTCACTTTGGCTCGGTTAAAAGTCTCTTTAGTGTTTTTTGCTCCTCGTTAAAGGCAATAAATGCATGGATTAAAATGTGTACCTTAACTTTAATTAGTTCTTGTAATAATGTGTGAAAGGAGGACCGAGCAAAGAAAGATTTGCATTGTATGAAGTAACTTTTAACTGCTGAATATGACAATAAAAATATCTTTTATCTTGAAATAGAAACAGAATAGTTGTTAATCTGTTTTGGTATCAAGTGGCCAGAAGATAGACAAGACGCACAGGAAATTGAAATGTTATATGACCCAAGACAAGACTTTTAAATATATATATATATCACAATTTCAAGCATTTTTTGCACTTCATACACGCACACGCCTCCACGTGATTCATGTTCATAGTTTGAAATTGAAGGTGCTTCAGAATAAACACAAAAAAAGACACTTTCAGAAAAAATCCCATGCCATCAAGTGCTTCTTGTATCACTCAGGGGAGAAAAAAAAGAACATTTCCACTTGTCGGCTGTAATCAGCGGTTCGTGATGATATCAAATGCTTCACCCACACGCAATTATGACACGTGATATTTCCCTCATCTTGATTTCTCTCCCAGCCTCGGCGGCGTCGCCTGTCAGTCTTTGATTTCCTCCTCGAACGTGTGATTTATGTGTGAGGGGGATGCGCGTCCTGACACATCAGCAGCACACCTGAGGGTGTGCATATGTGCGTCGAGGACTTGTGCTTACCCTCGTTGTCAACATGATTTAGGAAGCGAGTCCTTAATGGGCGACGAGCCGGAGTTGAGGAGGAAATTAATGTTGAATCTATAAGTTTCAGTGAGAGATAAAGTAACGTAATGAAGACAGGACAAGGAGCGAAATTACATTTCTATTGACGTCTATGGAGAACTGCTGGAATTACAGTGTGTAATACAATAGAGTATCTATATATAAGACAGCTTTACACGTGAAGCATAGACTTCTATACAACCAGAGGAGTCGCCTCCTGGTGGTCAGGAGAGAGAATGCAGCTTTAACACATGAAGCATAGACTTCTATACAACCAGAGGAGTCGCCCCCTGGTGGTCAGGAGAGAGAATGCAGCTTTAACACGTGAAGCATAGACTTCTATACAACCAGACTTCTTTTTGCAACCACTTGAGTTACTACATTGGAGAGAATGTAAGTTTGAAGACACTTCCGCATCGTCTTAACTCAGCAGAAAAGAAAAGGAGGTTGCCTGCTGTCGGCATATATATATATATATATATATATATATATATATATATATATATATATATATATATATATATATATATACATATATAGACAAATGCATTCAGTGAAGGGGCTCATAAGTATGTAAAACCAGAACGTGTGTGCTTTCGCATCGTTCTTGCATGTTTGATCATCTCTTGGCTTCATGTCGCTCCGGCTTGTATGTAGTTTGCTTCATCTTAACCACACACTCCTACACACACACACACACACACACACACACACACCGTCTGCTCACCGGCTGCTATCATCTGCTGGCGTGAGCACACACCAGCTCAAGCCCTCCGGGGGGTCGCAGGGTTGTGGGTGGGAGGGCAGGTTGTTTCTCCTTGGCGGGCCCTTCCCGCCCGTCACCCTGCACACTGGGCTGCCTGTCTGCAGAAAAAAAACAACTTCCATCCTGTCAACTCAAGGCCTCCTCTATCAAGTGTCTGTCACCATCGCTCCAGGTCTGTCTCTGCAGATAGCTAACAGATGTCCAAGTCAGAGTTGGTGAGTGACACGCCGTGGTCGGCGAGGGTGGGTGGGATTACGCGGCGTGTAACAGGATTACAAGTGAAATGCTAGCCGTTTTGTGTGCCGCCGTCGGTGTGAGCGAAAAAGCGCAGTAGCCTACTCGGATTACCAGCGAGCGTTGGGAGAGCACGTCACGCTTTCTGAAAGTGAAATCTACATTGACAACCTTGAGAGGGATGACCATGCCTCTCGGAAATGGATTCCTAAACCGGGAGAATACATTTCCTCCTTCATACTGTCAAGTGGAAACCTGCAAATCCTCACTTACCTCTGGTGGTATTTTGCTAAGCGTTTTTTAAAAAATGTCTGCTTCTGCTTCAGCACAAACCTGAGAAACTACTTTTCTGGGCCTTGGACGGACGTTTTTTGGGGGAAATTGTCTCTTTCTTTGACAGTTTTTCCGAGGCAAAGGGGAAGTCTTTACTCAAACTCTGGATCATCATCTCGGCAATGCCAATAACCTGGATGGATGTAACAGGGAAAGCATTAGCGCCACAGCAGGATGAGTCCTGAGCTCCTCTGTAAGAGGGTTTTTTTGGGTTACTCTTGCCTGGCATCATGACTTTCTGTAATTAAGTTTATTGCTATAGCTATATCCCAGATATCCTGAACCTTTTGGTCCTACATTGCATTTGTTCTCTGAAGTATTTTCTTAGTAACTTAAACGGAAAGAAGATGAAGTGAAATCCAGCAGCTCATGGCATGTGTGCTGATCTGTGAACAGTCTGGCTGTAAAGAGCAAAGCTCCCCGAACTGAATTATTATTATTTTTGGAAACCACAAAACAAGTGTAGTCTCTGGTGAAGCTTTTTGTAGTTTTTTCTTCCCTTTCCATTATTTCACCACCGTCTCTCCAAAATGAAATGAAACAGTAATTTCATTACAAACAAAAACGTGGACTATAAAGCCGTAATCTGATTGGGATCCTTTTTAGAAAAGTGAGTTATTTTCACTTTTCATCGAGGGAAAGATGCCATGAATGTCACATTTAGTCATTATCGGCCTTTTCAGTTGTGCAATTTGAAAACCCAAACAAAAGATGTTTTTCTTTGGAGGAAAATGACTGCCACTCTTCAACGGTTCTTTCTTTTTGTCTAAAAAGGGAAGAAAAAAAAAAGATGCAGCGGGGAATCGACTGACCGGCATCTGAAAAGAACAAAGTATGTCACTTAGTTGAGTTGTTTTTCACTGGGGGGAAATAAAGATTCTGTAAAACTTAAGATGACAAAAATAATTGCATATTTGCTCTGAGAAATGCACATAATGAAGTGCCCTCTAGGATGCCCTTTTAGTGGAGAAAACATGATGAAGTGCCCTCTATGATGCCCTTCCAGTGGAGAAAACATGATGATGGGCCTTCTATGATGTCTTTCCGGTGGAGAAAACATGATAAAGTGCCCTCTAGGATGCCCTTTTAGTGGAGAAAACATGATAAAGTGCCCTCTAGGATGCCCTTTTAGTGGAGAAAACATGATGAAGTGCCCTCTATGATGCCCTTCCAGTGGAGAAAACATGATGATGGGCCTTCTATGATGTCTTTCCAATGGAGAAAACATGATAAAGTGCCCTCTATGATGTCTTTCCCGTGGAGAAAACATGATGAAGTGCCCTCTAGGATGTCTTTCCGGTGGAGAAAACATGATAAAGTGCCTTATATGATGCCCTTCCAGTGGCGAAAACATGATAAAGTGCCCTCTAGGATGTCTTTCCGGTGGAGAAAACATGATGAAGTGCCCTCTATGATGCCCTTCCAGTGGAGAAAACATGATAAAGTGACCTCTATGATGCCCTTCCAGTGGAGAAAACATGATAAAGTGACCTCTATGATGCCCTTCCAGTGGAGAAAACATGAAGTGCCTGAGACCACCACTGTGCAACTTAGGCATCCTGAGTCCTGCATGTTGTACCTGAACTAAAGATTCTGCAAAACTTGCTGAGACAAAATGACAAAAAAAAGAAGGTATATTTGCTCTTAGAAACACAAACGCACATGCATCTGTACGAATATTAAAAACAAGCGAGAAGCGAGACAGCTGTAATATTCACTACACAAACGGTTTATTCTAAAAAGCGGCTGTGAGATACGAACTCTCAGTCACATTTGCATTTATATAGAGCGCCGTCTCCTGCTTTATGAATCATTACACTCTGGAGCGAACGTCTCCAGATAATAGCAGAGATGTGAAAAATAAAAAACCTAAATGTTATGTCATTGTTATCTCTTGTGCCGAGGCTTTTTCTTTTCCTCGTTTTGACATTTACGCTTTTCTTTATCATCGTGTTGGTAATCCTCATGAAACCTATAATTACGTGTTGAATGGATCTTCGCCCCCACCGGGGAAATCAATTAAATCTCAAAGGTTTTTTTTTTTTTGTTTAATTTATGAGATGGGATTTTAATTCCACCGGCTAATGAAAACTTCCATTCAGTTTCCAGTCATAGATCAGCATATCAATAGCATTGATGCGAGGCATTATAATGCATTAACCAGCTTCATTTAGGGCGTGTGTCTCTGAGCTCATGCGTCGAAGATCCCTCATGAAATATCGCTATCCAGCTTGTCAACACGTGCCATTTGCACCATCAATTACATTTATTTAGCTTCAACCCTCTGGACCCTGATTTCATTTTCTCGATTTGACATAATTTCGTAAATTCACCTTTTAAAAGGCGCTCGCATGTGTGATATATACCCATGTGTTACATCTAAAATTGCAGAACAATCTCAGCTCTTTATATAACGAGGCACCATCGGCATGAGGCAAATGTTTAAAGAGAAGATATGTAAATACGCGGCCTCGCGGAGGTCGATTTGAGAGGATCATACAGGGAAAAAACATGCCAGACGGTGGATTCGGACTCGTTTTGTGGTTGCAGAGGTTTAGCTCTCCGCTCACAGGGGTTGCCCCTTGACCACGAACCCAAACCTTCAAACGGAGGAGTGCATTTCAAGGCGGCCGATGATCTTCAACAGCGAGTGTAATTTATGGGTCAGTGTAGCCAAGTCACGCCATATTAACTCTGAGACTCGTTGCAGGGCATTGCAAATGACCGGGGCGAGTTGAATGAAACGTTGAATGGACCCTAACCCACCCCCCCTTCGCTCGGCGCAGGTGGAAGTGAATTTTAATCCGACCGTAATGCCGCGCCGCTTACTAATAACCCTCTCGGAGTGCAGGACGGAGACCCCGCGAGGCCCGCTGGACCCGGAGCGCTGAACAAACACCAGGATCGAGGCCAACGCCTGGATCCAGACTCAGGGGCTCCGACCCTGAGGTTGCAAACTCTCCAAGTGGACTCGCTGAGAATAGTAATGATAACTGTCCCTTTTTGTGTGTGTGTGTGTGTGAGAGAGGTCTCACTGCTTCTACTAATACTACCACAAGTACATGATTGGTCTCATCCACTCAAATGATCAGCCTTCTCTGAGTACTCCATACTTGAAGTACTAGGAGTCTGAAAACCTTCTCAGTCTAGTCAGGAACATTCACGCATTATTCACACAAATTGTGACTTTAAGGACTTGATTTTGGGGGGAATTGTTGCTTTTATTGGATGGGAAACATTATTGTGTTGAGGTGAAATGAAGGCATGCAACAACTGGACTCAAATCAGGAATCTAACGATTACAAGGTTGAGCATCTTAAAGCCCCAACACCTCGCCTGCAGACGCTTCAACGTGGAGCTGAAGCCTTTGTAACGCTCTATTCAAAGCCACTGGACTCCATCCACAAAAACACACATTTTACCTCGCAGAACTCTGTATACATGCAGCACCCGTATCAAAAATTATAATCTAGGTATTTTTAAACGAAGCACGGCTAACGTTGACCCAGTGCTAGCATCCACAAGGCCGGGAAGAACACAGGTGTACTCGCCCTTTAAAGCGTAAATATCTCACATTCAAAAATTCCTCCAATACCTTTTTTTCTTCTTCTGCACACCCCATCTATGTTCACCCATGTCAATGCATAATGCATGCACGTGCATATTACGCCAAGCCTTTCACAGTTTGGAGCGAAAATACATCAGCGCATTATACTCCACAGTCATATCTCATAAGACATGTGCGTATTTTTGGTAAAACCTGTGACATTTGCTTGGCATTTGAATCCACCTCCACATCGCGGCCGCGCAGGACGTTCAGGAATCAGATTAGCCGTTCATATTGGATTTAAATCTCGGGATCAGAATTTCCCCTCTTAAAACACCCTCCAGTTGAATTCCCGTTGACATTTACGGCCGATGATTGCTATTTCAGATTGGCGTGACACCTATAGCGTGTCATTTAGATGTCATTTGGATAGTGGATTGCGTTTCAACTCCCACAAAGATTACTGTTGAAATTCCCCGCTCGCCTCGATGGAATTGAGAAAGAAAAAAGCGAGTCTCCGTGAAGCCGCCTGGCAGACTGACACGTCCATTACATGTAATGTTGTGACAGTGGGGATTCGGCTGCAAACGAGAGCCCCGCATATGTGAGAGTGTGTACTTTTGTGTGATTAAGATTGGATGAGATCAGTGTAAGTATGTGTGTGAGTGTGTGTGTTTGCAGATTTTGTTGTGTTCTTACATGCCTTTATCTGTGTTTATGTGTATGTGTCATAACAAATCTTTGGAAACATGTTTGAGCTCATTTTGCGTTCACACGTCCATCACTGTCTCACAAATGGAAGCGTCTCTTCTCTGGGAGACAGCAAGCAAACCGCCTCTCTTGTTTCCTAAATGATCATCTCGTGCAGTCAATCAATTATTACTGGAATGGCCAAGAATGTTGCCTACATATCATATACATGGGTTACCAACTTGTTCTTTGCAATTTCATTTTGACAGGTAAAGGAGGCCTTGCAGGAAAGGAAACGTGAGGAAGTGTCCTCTAGGATGCCCTTATAGTGGAGAAAACATGATAAAGTGCACTCTATGATGCTCTTTTAGTGGAGGAAACATGATAAAGTGCACTCTATGATGCTCTTTTAGTGGAGGAAACATGATAAAGTGCACTCTATGATGCCCTTCCACTGGAGAAAACATGATAAAGTGCACTCTATGATGCTCTTTTAGTGGAGGAAACATGATAAAGTGCACTATAAGATGTCCTTCTAGTGGAGAATATCGGATGAAGTGGCTTCTAGGATGCTCTTTCAGTGGAGAAAACATCACGATGTAGCTTCTCGGATGGCCTTCTAGTGGAGAAAACATGATTAAGTGCCCTCTAAAATGTCCTTCCAGTGGAGAAAACATGATTAAGTGCCCTCTTGGCTTCTTATCGTGGGCTGGGGCCCTTTCTTAATGTTTCACCCGGACCCCTCGGCCTGTGGTTGGACGCTGGCCACCCAAAGCGTGCAGCTAAGCATCCTGAGTCCTGCATGTTGTTAGGTTTATGCAACAAAAGCTTTTGTGTTAAGGCAACATAACCCCTCTGCTCACTCTCCTCTCTCAGATGCCAACCGCACGACAACAACAGCGCTTGGAGGGTTTCACATTCTGCAAGGACAAACACGCAAAGTCCTTTTTCCAGCGCAGACAATCAAACCATTCCTCCCACCAACATCAGGTGTTCCCGTTTCACAGTATTATTGTGATCACGGTACACAACCCAGAGGATCAAACCCAATAAATTAGCGTAACGGCAGCATAATCATGTCAGCGATACCTGCAGACATCTGGTGAACGGCTCAACCGGAACCATGCAAATGAACTCTGGCTTAATGGACGGCCAATTAGGATTTTGACTGACGGGGCGAGCAGGGGAGGAGAGGTGGGGGGGCGGGGGGGGGGGTTCCTTTTCAAAAACAACATACTGTGTGTGATACTTGTGTGTTTGTAGAGATTGTGCATCTGTGTGTGCTCGTGGATCACATGCTTACTGTCCATGCCGCTCTGTGATGTGCGTGCATGCTTTTATATTCTCATATGCATTTTTTCTTGCATCTGCATACGTGCAAAAAGGATCACGTGTATGTAGAGAGCATGTTAATACGCACCAGAATGTGCAGAGAGGACTGTGTGTGTGTGTGTGTGTCTGCAGACTTCCTCATCTGCGTGTGACAGCGTGACACATTTACAATGCAGAGCTCACCTGTTGAGGTGCAGGGGGTGTGTGTGGAAGAGGGGGGGGGAGATAACTATCAAAATTGCCATGGTAACTGTCGCCACCCTGTTCCCAGCGACCCACAATGCCGAGAATGTGCACGAGAGGGAGGGGGGGGGGGGTAGTGTTGCTCGTGGGGGGTTGCGTGTTCTTTTTCCAGAGGTATAGTTGGCGACACAGCGGGTCGCTGACAGGGATTACAGCCTCAGTCGGTGGTAAATAATGCGACCGCGCCGCTCGACAAAAAAAAAAAAAAAGCCTTCGTATTTCCGAGTGGTTGCCTAGGCAACTAGGAGCAGAGAGTGGCCCTAATTTTTTTTTTTGTGTGTGTGTGTGTGTGTGTGTTGGACTCCCGGAGACAGATGAGCTGCTCGGCGTGTCGAGGAGGGCCGTGCATGTGTGTTTTCATTAGGAGGGGAAGATATGTGCTGGATGCACGCACACATATGAAATATGGAGGATTTCCACCTCAAATTAAGGCTTTTTTTGTGAGGTCGGAGGTCAGAGGTCAGCGGGGGGGGGGGGGGGGGGTTCGCCGTGGTAGAAGCTCGCCAATTACGCCGATGGTCGACGGCAATCTGCCGCTCCTGCTCGACTATCGACAGAAGCTTCGCTCTCAGTTTGAATGCTGTTGTAGCTTTCGAGAGCAAACGCGTGCAAAATATGATTTTTTTACACGTGAAACGAATTAGAAGTTAATTAACCCCGATCCTCCAACGTACAAATTCATAAAACTGGACGACACGCTGACTGAGCGGGCGGCTGCAGACCGATAAATGAACCTGTATAGATATATCAGCTGCACGCCTGCAGATGAGCTCTGCAGACAGAGTGGAGGTACGACGTCCATGTCACACATTGGAGAGCGAATGTGACACAAAATTGTGTTTTTTGGTCCCTGTAACTGTTAATGTCACATGCCAAGTGCCACCAATGTGTGTTTTTACATGAAAAAAATCACTATTCGACCGCAAACTGGAACAATATAGAGGTTACATATCGAGAATTGATCACTCACTAGTTAAACATAGATGTCTTTTTGTTCTTTCTGTCATTCTGTTTCTTTTTTGTTGTTTATTTGTGGAGACAAAGAATATCCTCCATCGCTCTTTCGTCCCGAGAAGAAAATAAGACAAAAGTGAAAGATGTCGGGGCTAATTTAATTTTTAAAGAGTCAATATGTTGCCTATAGGAGACGGCAATGCATTGCCCAGTGTCTCATCTCACACACTCAATAATTCATTTGCTTCATACTCATCAACAAACAACCTTGTGGAAAAGTCTGAGTGCTGGAAGTGAGTCGGTATTTGACTTTCTGAAATGTTAGACTACTGTCAGCACAGATGGAGGGACTATATATATATATATATATATATATATATATATATATATATATATGGTCGCTCAACAAATCAGTCCTGGTGATGACATTCTGTCAACAACAGCAAACAAGTTCAGTAACATTAATAATATCGTTCACTTTCTGTCTGTCTTCCTCCCCTCCTCCTCCTCCTCCTCCTCTTCCTCCTCCTCCTCCTCCTCCTCCTCCTCGCTGGCTCAATATCTTCCTGTCCCTCTCTGAGCATCTTCCTCTCGGTCTCTCCGTCATGCGCCGGACAATAAATCAATAGCACATCATCGTAGGAGACATCTGTGGGAAAGTGAGGCGATGGGAGACCTCGGGGTTGAGGGAGGGGAAGAGGGCGGGGCATTCGGACCATCAAATGAAGTCTGTCCCTTTGCCTCTCTCCTGTGTGTGTGTGTCTGTGTGTATGTCTGTGTGTGTGTGTGTGTGTGTGTGTGTGTGTGTGTGTGTGTGTGTGTGTGTGTGCCATCGGAAGCTATAAACCATCTCAATAAGAGATGGGATACAATATTTTTACTGCTGTGTGCGGGTGTCACTCTCTCTGTGTGTGTGTGTGTGTGTGTGTGTGTGTGTGTGTGTGTGTGTGTGTGTGTGTGTGTGTGTCACTGTGTGTGTGTAAGTAACTATCGCTGTGTTCCGATGTGAGCCAAAACTGTCAAACTGGGAGATGATTTAAAAACTTGACTGTGTGTGTGTGTGTGTGTGTGTGTGTGTGTGTGTGTGTGTGTGTGTGTGTGTGTGTGTGTGTGTGCTTTGGTACAGAGGAAAGAGAAAAATGGGATGATCTAATGAATCATACTTTCATACTAGCATGCAAGCACACATGACTTTGTGTCCGTCCATCTCTCTCTCTCTCTCTCTCTCTCTCTCTTTCTCTCTCTCTCCCTCTCTCTCTCTCTCTCTCTCTCTCTCTCTCTCTCTCTCTCTCTCTCTCTCTCTCTCTCCGTTATTTTGGTCTCTTTGATGGAAGGTGGGCTTCATTCATAATGTATCACGGAGGCGAGTGCATATAAAACATTACCACCAGACCCCATCACATTCCAGACAGTAAACTGTCTGGCATCGGTCCCACGAGCGCCGCCCAAGGCGGCCTGACTGACACACACACACACACACACACACACACACACACACACACACGTGAACACACTCACTCGGGAGTAAACCAAAGTACTTGTATTCAAATATTGATCTGCAGGCTTCTGTTTCCAGTGCAGCCACACTTGACATGAAATTCACTTCCAAATACTTCAAAGAGAGACACTGACGGGGAGACGACCCGCAGCCAGAAAACATGTGTTGCCTTACAGCAAACGTGTGTGTGTGTGTGCGTGTGTGTGTGTGTGTGTGTGTGTGTATTAAATGTACTTTTAATAGGTTTTATTCTGAATCCAGAATCACCGAGGCAACTGTGTTGATGGTTCATTGTGGTGTTGAAATCTGCAGTCACAAAGTGTGTTGTGTAACTTTTTCCACAGCGTCTGTTTCACAACATTTGCATGAAATAAGGGAATGCATGACCCTCATGAATAAGTTATTGTCCAATGACAGCTCAGCTGCCATGACGAGGGTCGGCCGGTCTGTCGAGCTTTGGATGACTCCCCGCGCTGAAGCTGAGTGTGTGTCTGTGTGTGTGTCTGTGTGTGTGTGTGTTTGTGTGACTCTCAGTACTCAGCAAAGGACTTTGGAGGGTTGTTTCTATTTTTAAATCCCTTTTTCCAAAACCAAGATAGACAAGTATACATGTGTTTATCTGCTTTAGTTGCAACTAGCTAACCCGCTAACTAGCTTGCAGCCTACAGTGCTAACCTAGCCTTATTTTTTAGTTTACTTATGGTTTGTGCCGAATGCATTTGACTTCTTTTATAACCCACAAAAACGTGAGCCAGGTCGTGCAGGCCGGCTGCAAAGGAAACATGCACAGCACTTATAATTTATACCCTTAAATAAACATAACAAAAGTATAAAATGACAGTTTATTTGAAGTACTCTACTATGATAACTTTTACATCGTGCAATGCACAAACAACGCTTCTATTTTGTCAACTGGTGGAGAAAATGTTCAACCAACTTGTGGAGTTCAAGCATTAACAATGCATAAGCTAGTTATACGTTAGCTAGTTATACGTTAGCTAGTTATACGTTAGCTGGTTAGTCACGGTAGATTAAAATCTGCTCGTGACAGTCGTCAAAATCCCAAAGTCTCTCTTTCACCGATTGTTTCAACAAATACTGCAAATTTCGAGAGGATAATATGTCCCATTATCTTGAAAGAAGTCATGTTGCACCTCATTAAATCTCATTTAAATCGTGTAGTTGTGTTTGCCTAAACATAATTATACTTTAATGTAATCTTATGGAATTAATCATTTTGAAAATGTCCATAAATGGTTCATTTAGCAGATCATCTGCTATCAACGTTCCACTTTAGTGAGTGTTTATTTGCATATACAATTAAAGTACAGTTGTACATTCATATGCAATTAAATTCATCTGCCATGGTTCTCCCGTCCCGTAAAAACTATATACGATAAGAATAAATAACAACAAAGAGACACTTCTTTAACTGATAAACACATCTTGTGGGTTACTTTTAAAGCGCTTGCTCTTCAGTAGTCCAAACCGCCAACCATAATTAATAACTACCGCAATGGTCATAAAATACATCAGATAATAAAGGTTTAATATCTCCAAAGGGAGTAATATAATCTAGCTCGAGAGCGGTTGGCAGTTAATTCCATTTAAAAGATGCATGAACGCAGTCCTGCCAAGATTAGTACATAAATAAAGAGTATAGTCGTTCAGTAATTATTGGGTCTCGTAGCATAATTGCACGATTTAAATGAGAAAGAGAAAGATATGAGCTTGTAAACGTCGGCGCTAAATAAATATCATAAGATTTATATGTATGGATCACTTTTCAGGTGTATTTGTTTCAGGTAACGTCTCAACACTGACAGTCGATTGCTTCCACCGTAGGAACTGAAAACTGTCTTTTTAATATAAATAGTGAACCGCAGATTCATCCGCTGTACAAACACACGTCCGATAATGAGGCCGAGCTGCCATGCGAACACATGCTCAGACCGTGAGTGTTCGCACAGTGGCCGTCCGTCCGTGTGTGTGTCTTCTTTTCACGCCCACATGCGAGCTGACCTGTTTAACACGCGTGACGCATCGCCGTATAGATTCACACGCGTTTGCAAAGCGGCTGCGCTTCCTGAACTCCCCTTCACCGACCGAACGGAATAAATGGCTGCCTTTTTTTTTTTCCTTCGTTCATTTGTTGTGCGTTTGTGTGTGTGTGTGTTAGTTGTGATTTGTAATTTGCTCTAACTATTGATCGGCCTGTAAACAATCGTCTGGTCTGACCAAATAATCAATGTGATGGAGTGACGGTGTCTCTGCTGACGGACCGGCTCCTTTCTCATGGAGTCACTGTCTGCCCCCCAAATCCAAAGATAAGGCCGCGGTGTATCAGCTGTCTGCTTGTTCTCGCCACAGCGGGCTTCATCCAGTTGGATGGTTTCCACATTAAAGTCGGTATGGACTGATTCTGTTGTAACTTCTGGAAAAAGGTGCAAGTGGATCAGAAACCAAATAGTTCTTGACCTTTTTCCGGGATGGCAATGGTGGTCGATCGACCAAATATCTCAACCAGCTATTGGATAGGTTGCCATTTGTGGGTAAACATGATGTGACTTGTTTTAAAATTCCTTAATCCACTGCACATTTATCTGTTAAATATATTGTTTGTACACTGGTGATAGCAGAATAAGAATGCACTTTTGCGCCACGTATCTTTGGAAAACTGAGTTGTGCTCAAAACACTTGATTTTTTCGCGTCTTTTCGAACGGACGTCTGGATTTGACGTCTGAAATAGACGTTGTACTGTTGGTACTTTCCAGGAACCCGTCCGCCCCCCCGCTGCCCTCGCATTCCTTTCAGACTGAGGTGTCCAGTGATGGATTGTGCTCTTTATCCACCCCCATCACCCTCACCTCCGTTTCCCATACATCCACGTGTGTCAACCTCTCTGCCCTGCAAGACACGACCAAAAGGCCATTTGCTCCCGAAGCCCCCGAATCCTGTTTTTAATTTAGAAAAGTCAGAAACAAAGATAATTGCGGCGCGAGACTCCGATGAAGAATCGCGTCTTCGGGACGAGCCTTAATTATAGGAACAAATCTTGAAGCCGCGCTCGTGGATTGATCCGTATTACCCTCACGGTTTATTTGCTTCTAATCCAACTCAACGTGTTTCTAGAAATTTGCTTTTAATCAAGCGGGAAAGGGTTGGAATGGCCTCGTGGAGTGATCTGCTGTGTTCGACGTAAATCTACTGGAGAAATCTGCATTTTCCACGACATCAGGGCGTTTTTTTATTTTTTAAAAGACCAATATATAAACGATAGCAGATTAAACGACTTGCTGAGATGGATTTTGTTCTTTTTCCTTCTTCTTCAGCAGGGTTGGTGGCTATGGCTGAACCCGAAGCCCGTCTCGGGGAGGAGAACAAATCGGCTCCTTCATGGCCCAGTGAACCATCGACTCGGTAACCAGCAGAGTCCTTCAGATAGAAAAGATGCATGGTGCCTTAAACCATTGCAGCTTTGCTCTCTTGCCCCCCTCCACCAGCCATCCCCCCTTCTTTTCCCCTTTCCATTCCTCACGCTCGGGCTTGAAACCGCTGCTCCGTGACACTGGGGCATCACACGAAGAATAAAAATGAGGTGAGGCGGCTGGAAAATTGAACATGTTGTCAGCCGGCGATTGCCATTTTTAGTGATTTAGGAACTTGCGGACCGCAGTCGATTAGGGTCATTCATTTTGGCTAATGTAAATACAGTGATAGTGGGGTTTGGTCATGTGAAGAAGGGGAATGTTTGCGGAGGTTATTGGTAATGGGAGTGCTCCAGTGTGGTATTTTTTCAAAATGGCGGTCAGCGGGTTTTCCGTGTACAGTCTGGCAGGATTATTACAGGGTGGCGTTTTGAAATATAGACCATACGAGGGGAAAATAACTCGTCTGCCACTATCAGCCGAGAAGTCGTGCATACATTTGTGTTATAGATGGTATCAGTGGGAATTAGATTTGTAGCCCTGGCAGTGTTACTTTAAGCCATAAAGTAAATTATACAAGTGCCTGTGGAAGGTTTTAGAAGCCGTATAAAACAGATATACAGGTTCATGCGTAGGTTTTCACATGAATTAAGGCATATTTCCATTCTGGTTTTCCAAAATAAAAGTCTTACACATGCAATATAAATATCCTTCTCATCGCTGGTGTTCTTTTTTTTCTTCTTCTTCTCACAATGCTTTCACCCACAAGTGAAAACAAATATCAACAGATTATCTTAATGCGGCGGCTGCAAAGCGAGCGGCTTATACGCGCAATCTTTTATCTCTGTTGCATGTCGTCGCCTTAGTTTAACAGGAGAAAACAAATGAGCGCTCAAAAAGACAGTTCCCAGATATAAAAGGCTGCATATTTCGCATGCAGCCTTGTGTGCTTTATTACAGATGTGAAATAATTGCTTTTTTTTCCATTCATACTGCTGCCGAATCTCTCTAATGCTTCAAATGTCGGTTTAACAGGAACGTCCTTTCATTAAAGTTTACAGCGGGCTCGTAAAAATGCCGT
>NW_027175832.1:19409718-19557218 GCF_023055335.1 Clinocottus analis | reverse complement strand
GAAGGAGCGATGTCATTGTTGCACTATCTGTGTCTTTTAATTGTGCTCACATGCTTCTGTGTTTGCTTGTGTTCTTGTATGCTTTCTCTGATCCCATCAACATGCATTTCGGTCCCAGTATGTCTCTGGTTTACCCACACTTTTATGTAAAACTACAGCTGGACGATGGTATCAGTGTCCTTTTTTCAAATGGCCTCCTTGTTAATGACGGTAATTATCATTATCTGAGTCCTCAAACAAGGCGTTTTTTGGCCAGCGTCGTCGTCCATTTCACTCCTCAATCGAGAGCCTCATCATGAGGTCCTCTGGGAGGTGTAACTGGCAAGGCCACTCCAAAGCCAGTGTGTGTGTGTGTGTGTGAGTGTGTGTGTGTGTGTGTGTGTGTGTGTGTGTGTGTGTGAGAAAGAGAGAGAGACACACACAGCACAAAAGCTTGGTCGAGGTCCCAGAGCGTGAACCAGAGAAGGGAGTCTGGAACAGAGCCAGACGGTGAGATCTTACCGGCGGTGCCGTGACCTCGTTTTTGTGTTGAAATATCTTTCCCAAACGTGTGCATTTTGTGAGTGTGTATCTGTGCATGCGTCTACGTGTGTGTGTGTGTGTGTGTGGAATCACAGGGTGTTGACGCATGTGTTTTCAAGCGACGTTTCGGTTTGGGTGGTTTAATTTATGGAGGCGAGCTCTGAGTGCAGTCGGGCTGAGGGTTGTATTTCTACTTGTTGTTGTTGTGATGACGTAACGTGCACACTCACGTGTGTCATTGCATGTGTGTTTCTCTCTGGATACATATTGGTTTTGCGTTTCTATTGTATCCGTGCGCTCTGACAGCGATGTGCGTGTTTTTTATATAAGGAAATGGACAGAAACATATTCATAGCGAAGGATATTTTGTACCAAGGCTGCTCACGATACACAATAAAATAAACATTGTACATGTATGCTATTATAGAACATTTTGAAAGCAAAATACACTTAAGATTGACTGACAAGTTACACATCACATTGCACTATCATTGTGGCTAAAACGATCAATCATGTCAACGCTTAAACAAGAAAATATCCTTTCCTTAAGTAATGTTTCCATTTATATGCATTTACGTTTACGACATGCCAACATGACTGTCAACAAACTTTAAAGAGCGGTACATTAGTGGCACTATGTCACACGTTTCAAATTGCAAGCTGTCATTTCATAAACGGTATTAATAGATGCATGCCACAGCAAGAAGCAGATATGAAGAAAAAACAAAAAAATGCCTAACAGCAGAGGATTGAGTTTGAGGCGTTGCTTTATGTGTAACATATGCATGGATTTGTGAATGCAGCGTGTCAAAAACACATGTGTAAGTGCGTAATAGCGGGCTGCAGGAGCACAGCACTCTGCAGCTTTGAGGCCCGGCCGGCTGTCGGCCGGCACGTCGCTGCTGTTGCTCTCAGCCCACCGCGGCGGGCTAATAGATCACTGTCAGTTTCTCCTGTAATTACTGAGATATGACTGTGTCATTATAGAAATACCGCCCCTCCTCCGCCATTCCATAGCCATTAGACGCGCGTGCGTGTTCGCGCGTGTTCGCGTACGTAGACGTTGAACCGTAAGTGTTCCTGTGTCGCTGCTCATGCTCGCGGTGCCTGGCGCTACAATGTAAAGGTGAGTTATCATTGTTAATATATTCAACCTTTTTTAGGAGCTGCACACAGGGCTTTAAAAGCACGTTGGGGAGCATCTGTTCCACGAGCTTCTGTTACTCAACAGGTCTGGATGCTACCTTTTTGTGCTACTGGGAGTGTTTTTTCTTGGGAAAGCTTAAAACTGTAGCTAACAAAGCTACACGCTCCTTTCCATAGGTTGGTAGTTAAGGTTATTACAAGCTACTACGTAACAATCTGAAGCTGCAGACCGCACAGTTTGTTTTAATTCAGCGGAAAATAAAATGAAGCAATGTAGCATTTTGTCATGCTAGCGTGCTACTTTTGCTAGCTACTGGTAATAACCGCTACTAATTACAAAACTCCATTAACGTGACCGGTAAATGTACTCGAAGGTAAACTTGTAGCGTCATTTCTCTTTCACAATGTGAACTGGACTACTACTATGACTAAAAGAGAAAGCCATGTGCTAATGGCTAAGCTACATCGTTTAAGCTAATAAAGAAAGCATAAAACCCCAGTAAACCTTTAAATTGCTATTTAAAGTAGCGGATTAAAAATACTTCATTTGTTATTTGAATGGTAACCTCAATGTTGCTCAACATTGAATTATTATAGGCTTATATTACAGTTATTTTAACTATTATTACTATTTTTATTAAAAAATGTAGTAATGATATCGCAGACGGGTCTTAATAACAGCAGAATAACTTCGTCACATGCGCCATCTAATCTAATATTTAGCTTTAACTTAACGTTAGCAACAAGCGCTAATTAGATTTTTAGGATTTTAAGCTAATTGATGAGTTATTTCTTACTGAACTGCTCTTTTGGCATCACACTTCTCTCTCCTTGTGTTTTTATGCACACAGGCGTTTTTAAAAAAAAACTTTTAGTGCTTTTCAAGGAACGAGATATTTTCCAACACAGTTTCTCACCTTTTGTTCTGATGATTCAGCCAAAGGGGGGGGGGGGGCGGGTCTTTATCCATCCGAGATTTTGGAAGAACTCCAACCGCTGGTCACCTGATATTGTCTGTAAGAAAATGAACAGGACTTTTTTACGACTGAAACCCTTTGACATCCTTAAAAAACCCAAAACAAAGGCAAATGGATGCCACTGCTGTTTGTAGAAAACACCTGAAAATCTATTTGCTGTATATATATATATATATGTGTGTGTGTGTTAACATAACAAAAACATATCCGTTGATATATATACATTCCTATTGTCACATAAACATATGGATGCGGTATTAAAAGCCCACTCAACACATGCCACACTCTCTACATCTCACCGTCCTCTCACTCACAGGCTCATATTCGCCTCAACGCAAACACACTCCCCATAATTAATGAACAAGAACTCGCATTAAAGTGATTTATCGAGCTGTTATTGGCCTTTTATTAAATCCTGACGAATGGCTCTGAATACTTGAGACGTACTTTGCATGAAATATACTGAATGTTTCCACGAAAACATCCGCAATCAGCGCCGTCGATACCAAAGCAAAGTGTTGTCATCGATCTTAAAAAGCTC
Source organism: Clinocottus analis (assembly GCF_023055335.1). NCBI lineage: Eukaryota > Metazoa > Chordata > Actinopteri > Perciformes > Cottidae > Clinocottus > Clinocottus analis. Next base: position 19,554,032 of record NW_027175832.1, on the reverse strand, counting down.
TGATTTGTTTTTTTCCTCTCCATCAACAAGTTCTGTTCTCACTTGAGTGTTTTGCGTCACTAACATGTACTTCGCCGCCGGTGCTATTCCCGTCCTGCTTGGCAGCGCTACGAGTGCGTTGCGCTGCCAAGGATCTTCTTCATTGTCTCCGGCTCCGACACATGCGAGTGCAAGCGAGACCAAATCCGGAATCTCAATGAGCATCTTGTTGGAAACACTGTTGCGATTTTTTTTTTTGGGATGGGGGGAGAGGGGGGGGGGGGTTATTGTAAGACATACTGTTTCTGAGAAGTGAGCCGTGTTGTTGTCTCCCCGCTCTCTGCCAGACCCACTCAGTTGCTCATTTGCTGATCTCTTACTGTTTTCGTGTCACTCAATCACTCCCTCTGCTTCCCGGCTCGCTCGCTCTCACTCGCTCACTCGCTCCATCATCCTCTCTGTTTGCGTTCATATCCTCACACACACACACACACACACACACACACAGTGTACTTGTCGTTCTCTCAGGCGTGACGGACGTTATTTTTGGGTGTCCCTTTTCTTTAATGTGACAGCATGTTGCCGCAGATGAATGTAGCTTAACTTCCCCGCAGGGTGCATGTGAAGAGTATTTTCAACATGTCCAACAGACATTTTTAATGTCGATGCCAAAGTCGAGATAGAAAGTCTCACAAAGGAGTCGGCGGATTAGTAACTCTGTCCATCGCCGAGGTTTCACGAGCTTCTTAAATTCTTAAATTCCAGTGGTTTTACTTTTATAGACCAGCTGCTGGTCTGTCAGTTACAAACTGCTCCTGTTGCTGCTGTTTCCTGTTTTATGCTTTGGGAGGCGGGTCTTCATGTCTTCATGATTCATAATGCGTTTGTTCACACTTTGTTGGCTTTAATAGTCAAAATTAAGTTCTATTTTGAGATGAGTTCCTTCATTGATTGAATTGTTGACTGGACTTCTGTATTGCAGACGTACTTTAAGCTGGTTTATCCTCGAATAGAAGCAAAACAAAAACCTCTTTTTAATGTTCTGTCTAGACAAATTGGGAAAACAAACAAAATATTGTTGGTTAAACATTGACCTTGAACGGTTATGGTTTGGCATTGAACTTCTGTGGTTAAGGATAGGCGTTGACCTTCTATGGTAAAGGATAGGCGTTGACTTCCTGTGGTTAGGGATAGGTGTTGACCTTCTATAGTTAGGCGTTGACCTCCTATGGTTAAGGATAGGCGTTGACTTCCTATGGTTAAGTTTAAACGTTACCTTCTATGGTTATACGTTGACCTCCTATGGTTAAGGTCAGGTGTTGACCTTCTATGGTTAGACGTTGACCTCCTACGGTTAAGGTCAGGTGTTGACCTTCTATGGTTAAGGTCAGGTGTTGACCTTCTATGGTTAAGGTCGGGTCTTGACCTCCTATGGTTAAGGTCAGGTGTTGACCTCTTATGGTTAAGGTCAGGTGTTGACCTCTTATGGTTAAGGTCAGGTGTTGACCTCCTATGGTTAAGGTTAAACGTTACCTTCTATGGTTAGACGTTGACCTCCTATGGTTAAGGTCAGGCGGTTAAGGTCAAGTGTTGACCTCCTATGGTTAAGGTCAGGTGTTGACCTCCTATGGTTAGGGCTTCATGGTTAAGGCCTACATCAAGTGAAACCCGGCAGTGTCTGTGGCCGCCCCCCTTGTGGGATCCTCCAGTAACACACGTCTTTGTCGTTGTGTGAACATTTCCAATCACGGCGCAGACGGTCGTCTACGTGAACGTGCTTGTTAAAAGACAAGAATATCTCCAGTCCAAGGCTGCCAAACGTCTAAAAATAACCCTTTTGTTTTTTTGTTTTTTTTTGGGGGGGGTATTAATTCATGTTTCACCATGTAAATTAGGTCACACTGACATAAGCTACATTTTTAAGATTACATGTTCCTACAAACACAAGCTATGAACGCTGGAATCAACACATTAAAAACCCTGATAAATACGTCGTGAGCCCGGAGCGAGGACGGGTGACATGACAGCTCTTAATTGCCAGTCGCTGGACAGATTTGACACTGTAGAGCTCAAATTGGACACCCACACACACACGAAAACACACACAAACACACACACACTCACTTTCCAAAACACCCACCTGAATTCATCACGATGATCATTATAATTAGACTACTTAGGCTTGTTTTTGGCAGTTATTTCATGTGTATAAATGTCATGGAAACTAGTCTTCTTTGTTCATTTATGCTCAGCGAGTACACACAAAGTACTGGGTACGTGAGCAGTGTGTACATTTTTGTACCATAAAAAACTCTGCTCCTATATAACGTGATGTTTTTACGAGTTAATGAAAACAGGGTGTGCATCCTTCAGATAATCCCATGCGGTTTTTTAAATGGAAAAAGTGTTTCCTCAGCCCATGAAGGAACACTTAAACCTTCAGGTTATCTCCAAAATTAAATATCACCAAATTTGGAGACGAGTGGATTTCATCGGACGGCGGCGCTACGCTCGTTTCCACCAAGACGTTTAAGTATAATCAACCTATATGTGGCCTTAATTTAGAATACAATTCACCACTATTGTTATTCTCTTGTTTAAATCCCCCCCTGAGACGGCGGCTTTAATCTGAACAACTGCTGAAGTGATTAAGCTGCAGACGGCAGATCCTCAGTGAGGACGCTGACGTTCAGCAGGAGTAAACAGCTCCTGTTTGCTGACAACACTTTTTCCTTAAACGTGCCGTTATAATGAATTACACTGCATTAAAACAGTGTGGAGAGCAATTAGCAGCTCTGAGAGGTGTCTGATAATCCCATTTTTGTATCTTTATTCAGCCGATAAAGGTGCGGAACAAGCACGGCTCGAATTAACAATATGCATGTTACACCTGGGAGACCTCGGTCCATGTTTACTACAGACACCACCGTGCATGTTCACCACAGACACCACCGTCCATGTTTACTACAGACACCACCGTCCATGTTTACTACAGACACCAAAGTCCATGTTTACTACAGACACCACCGTCCATGTTTACTACAGACACCAAAGTCCATGTTTACTACAGACGCATCCGTACATGTTTACCACAGACACCAAAGTCCATGTTTACTACAGACACCAAAGTACATGTTTACTACAGACACCACCGTGCATGTTTACCACAGACACCACAGTCCATGTTTACTACAGACACCAAAGTCCATGTTTACTACAGACGCATCCGTCCATGTTTACCACAGACACCACTGTCCATGTTTACCACAGACACCACCGTCCATGTTTACTACAGACGCCATGTCCATGTTTACTACAGACACCACCGTGCATGTTTACTACAGACACCACTGTCCATGTTTACTACAGACACCAAAGTCCATGTTTACTACAGACACCACCGTCCATGTTTACTACAGACACCACCGTGCATGTTTACTACAGACACCACTGTCCATGTTTACTACAGACACATCTGTCCATGTTTACCACAGACACCAAAGTCCATGTTTACTACAGACACATCCGTCCATGTTTACTACAGACGCGTCCGTCCATGTTTACCACAGACATCACCGTCCATGTTTACTACAGACACCATGTCCATGTTTACTACAGACACCACTGTCCATGTTTACTACAGACACCAAAGTCCATGTTTACTACAGACACCACCGTCCATGTTTACTACAGACACCATGTCCATGTTTACTACAGACACCACCGTCCATGTTTACCACAGACACCACCGTCCATGTTTACTACAGACGCATTGGTCCATGTTTACTACAGACACATCGGTTCATGTTTACAACAGACGCACCGGTTCATGTTTACTACAGACACATCTGTCCATGTTTACTACAGACACCACCGTCCATGTTTACTACAGACACCAAAGTCCATGTTTACTACAGACACCACCGTCCATGTTTACTACAGACACCAAAGTCCATGTTTACTACAGACGCATCCGTCCATGTTTACCACAGACACCAAAGTCCATGTTTACTACAGACACCAAAGTCCATGTTTACTACAGACACATCTGTCCATGTTTACCACAGACACCAAAGTCCATGTTTACTACAGACACATCCGTCCATGTTTACTACAGACGCGTCCGTCCATGTTTACCACAGACATCACCGTCCATGTTTACTACAGACGCCATGTCCATGTTTACTACAGACACCACTGTCCATGTTTACTACAGACACCAAAGTCCATGTTTACTACAGACACCACCGTCCATGTTTACTACAGACACCATGTCCATGTTTACTACAGACACCACCGTCCATGTTTACCACAGACACCACCGTCCATGTTTACTACAGACGCATTGGTCCATGTTTACTACAGACACATCGGTTCATGTTTACTACAGACGCACCGGTTCATGTTTACTACAGACACATCGGTCCGTGGCTGTTCACCACAGACAGGTTTTAGAAGTGCTGATAAATGTCTTGACAGGTAATGTTCTAACTATTGTATGAAGATGTTGCTCATTTTTTGTTTAAAATTCATCTTTCAATAGTATTTTTGGTATATTTATATACCTATATTGCCAATTATGAGCCCAAAACTATTAAAAATATATACAAAAACTTAAATATATTGTATCAAATCCCCCATTAACAATGTTGTGTATAAACTGTGTGCAGCCAGCTCCTCCGACTGTGAAACACCTTCTCAGTGTCCTTGAGCTAAATTTATACGTTACACTCGAGGGCCCGGTTGTCTTGTCTCCTCTTGTGTTATGAACACGCAGCTTTTCAGACAAAATGCAACACGCTGTGTATCGAGTACACAAAATGCTGCATCTTCATTAGAGCGTACGAGCCTGCGGAACAAATGGAGTAGAAGTTGCTGTGATGCATCTTCCTTTGTGCAGCAGCTATTGGCTCTCTGTCCACGTTGCTCCACTGTGGATTTAATATCGCGAAGCGGATCTAAAGATAAGCCAATGATTTCCTAATACACGTCATCGACACGCCAGAGAGCATTATTGATTCTTTATTGAGGTTAAAAATGGAGAGAGGAGGAAAGAAAATCCATTGCCGGCCATTAAAAATATAGCAGTGATTTGTGGGTTTGCCGGGACACTTTATATCTATTTTGGAATATAACTTTTCTTGCTGTTGTTGTTGTTTTATCTCTATAAATATACAAGACCCAGCCAGTGGAGTTGAGTTGCATAACCTTAAGTAATCTTTTTTTTTGTTTACATTTTTAGTTTCAGCCACAATGCAATATTTTTATGTTTTTTTTAAAGATCCAGCATTCATCTCCAAACCGGAATAGCTTTAAAACTATCAAAAACACATTTACCATCAGATTGAACACATGCTGTGAGTGGGACAGACTATCACTTGTAGATCTCCCTCCACACACACACACACACACACACACACACACACACACACACACACACACACACACACACACACACACACACACACACACACACACGCACACACACAATGAAAGGAGCCCACATCTCTCTTGACTCCTCTCCTCGTGTGGCCAAAGCTCAGCTGTGGACACTGCCCACACCTTGTACCAGACTCACGCGCCAGCAGGGAGCTTGCGTGCGCAGTTCTCTCTCTCTCTCTCTCTCTCTCTCTCTCTCTCTCTCTCTCTCTCTCTCTCTCTCTCTCTCTCTCTCTCTCTCTCTCTCTCTCTCTCTCTCTCTCTCTCTCTCTCTCTCTCTCTCGCTCACTCTCTCTCTCGCATGCGTCGGGAGCGCACGGAGGCGCACCGGGTTGTCAGTTTGCTCCGCTGCTCGTAGCGCGCGCTCGGTCTGTGGGTCTCTCGGTCTGTCGCTCGGTGTGTGTGTCTCTCGGTGTGTGTGTCTCTCGGTGTGTGTGTCTCTCGGTGTGTCGGTGTGTCGCTGTCTGGCTGCGCGCAGTGGATGTCTCGCGGCAGGAATCTCGGGAGGAGGAGTGGTGGAAATTCCGCTGTTACTTTCGCGGCTCGACTCGTATTCCTGACATTTCTGCTGTGACGGTCAGTCAGTCGCTGCGAACAGAGAGAGATAGAGAGAGACAGAGAGAGAGAGAGAGAGAGAGAGAGAGATAGAGAGAGAGAGAGAGAGAGAGAGAGAGAGAGAGAGAGAGAGAGAGAGAGAGAGGCGGATAAATAAGGACTGAAACAAGGAGCGCAGCTCTTGGAGAGCAGCAGATGATCCTCGCGGTTGGTTTCCACTGAATTCCGCGTAACTACTGATTTCTCCTTTTTCTGTGTGTGTGAGTGTGTGAGTGTGTGTGTGTGTGTGTGTGTGGACGTTCCTCTTGGAAGTACGACCCTCAGCCCTGCTCGGTGTGTGATAAAGAATCGAGCTGCCACTTTCTGGCGAACGGATTTTTTTTCTTCTTGTTTTCTGCTTTTTGGATTATTATCTTTTTCTTCTTCTTCTTCTTCTTCTTTTTACATTTTTGATTCGAGGAGATGGCAAGTTGTGCCGCGGGGACCTGGTGCTGCTGCTGAGAGCTCGCAGGATGCCGGGGACCCACCGACACGCAGAGCTTTTACTTTGAGACATTGCTCTGTCTTCTCTCTCCTGGACGTGTCCGCTCCTCCGCCTTCTCCTCTCCTCATCATGTCCGCGTTGCACAACCTGAGGATGCGGAGTGGATTGCTATTGTTCCTCTCCACCCAAGTCCTCCTGGTGGCTCCGTTGACTCAGACCGGTAGGTGTGTGGCTGCTCGTGTGTGTGTGTGTGTGTGTGTGTGTGTGTGCGTGGCTGCTTGTGTGTTGTGGCTTGACAACAGAACATGGATCAATTTTTTGCATCATGTTTGCACCATTGTTGCCTCTCACCTGTTATGCCTCGCTGTCCCTCTGAGAGCGCGTCTGCAGGGGTTCAACACGTCTGCTCAGTAATTAGCCTCATGCATTAACCATCATTAAGGACACACACACACACACACACACACACACACACACACACACACACACACACACACACACACACCATGTATTATATTTAGCTAAATGTGCATGAAAGTGCGTTGCAATCACGACAACCTGACAATGTAGTATCACACACACGTACTTATAGGTCAAGATGTCTTTATTGTTATGACAATATTACGCATTTTCGCGCTTCAGCTGCATCCAAAGACGCATTTTTGTGCGCGTGGAGCTTGATGTGCAATAATAAATCATTCATTGAGGAATTTATATTTTGAGTGAGCTCGCCTCTCCCTCATGTGCGCGGTCTGCAGGCGCACCTTGCTCTGTACAGCTCACCTTTCTCTCAAAGAAATAGTGCAATCTGGGAGTTTTATCGCCTTCTCTGGGCTGATGGAATCCCCCCAGGATGTGGATTTATAGTCCGATACCTGCGCTTTCCTGTCAGCATCATTCTCCACCGGTGGACATATGGATTCATGGTGATCCCTCAGCTGGAGGTCTCACTCTCCTCCTCACTCCCAGTTTAATCCTTCACACTAAAATGCGCATGGACTCCAGTTCTCTCTCTCTCTCTCCATCTCTCTCTCCATCTCCACTAAACTGCACAACTTTCTTCCCTCTCTCGCGGCGCAGATAAGTGCGGGGGGAACATAGAGATCCACGCCGCGGACTACCTGACCTCCCCGGGCTACCCGGGCGCGTACCCGCCCTCCCAGCAGTGCGCGTGGGTGATAACGGCCCCGGAGCCCGGGCAGAAGATCCTCATCAACTTCAACCCGCATTTTGATCTGGAGGACAGGGACTGCAAGTAAGCCTTCAACCTCACACACACACACACACACACGCACACACACACACACGCACACGCACACGCACGCACACGCACACGCACATAGGCAGACACGCACTCTCTCTATTCTCCTTCGCTCTCTCCTCAACCCTGCCCGGATACAGGGTGAAACTCTGCCCCCTATTGGTCAAGGAGCTCCTTCAGAGCTGGAGGTGCAAAGATGAGATGAGGCTGTTCTGGAAATGACATGTACTGGTTTTAAGAATCCACACTTGGCGAGGAGGAGGAGGAGGAGGAGGAAGAGGAGGAGGAGGAGGAAGAGGAGGGTGTTTGTCTCACAGCATTTTTTAGGTTTTTGGGCCTCGAATTTGAGATGCGAAGCGGAGCCTCCTCCATCTTTGAAACTGATGGAGTTGGGTTTTTCTCGTGGAGAGATGGTGTTTACTTTTCATTTGGAGGCTAGAAGCTCACCTGTTTGTGTTTGGAGGAGGAGGAGAGGAGGAGAGGAGGAGAGGAGGAGAGGAGGAGTCTGGCGGCTCTCTTTTGTTTGCAGGAATGAAACCTCGAGGATCTAATTTGGATTTCTTTACAAATTGTTTGCAAGTGAGCACGTGAGGATGTTTGAGGAGATGCGTATTTGTCTGCCTATGGCCGAGTGTCATTACCGTCTCTGCCAGGAGATAATGAGATCGGCTTGTGCGTGCGTGCGTGTTGTGCGTCTCTGCGTCTGTCCGCCGCTGTTCTCGCACCAAACTGCGACCGGGATTTGTGCTTTACTTTGTCTTTTGTCATCGGAAACCTGTTGGATTTGTTTTTTTCAATCAATTGATTGACGGAGAAATCAATCGTCAAATGAATCCATAATGAAAGTAAACATGAGCGTAGCCCTGTTAGCTTATCTCGCTGCGCACAGGCCAAAGCAATGGCTAGTTTTTGGTAATAATAATTAAAAAAAACTGACAAAACATTCACTTTCCACGCAGAAAGAAGCTCCAACGTGCCTCACAAATCATTCCTACACATGTCTGACGCTGTTTTCCTGAGCGTTCCTCCACTAAACCTGCAAACACACACCCATCTCTTCGACCCAGAGACACACACTGGATTGTGTGCGACCGCACAACAGCGCCATGTGTCGCTCCCTCTTCCATAAATAAGCCTGTTTTTTATGTCGTCTCCTCTGTCTTTTTTAAAAGCTCCATAAACGGCTCCTGTGTAAATCACGGCCGGCTGTCCAGATGGGGTCCTCCAATACTATTGGATCATGTTGCACCACCGCGGGGACTAATAAACCAACCGGGACATTAGAGCCACTCTGGACAGATAGTGGATATTGTGAGTCTTTCCCCGGATAACACGGCCCCTCCTCTGCGTTTTAAGCAAAAACATTCAGGGAAGCTTCCTTCGGCAAATGACCTCATTTTGTGTGGTAACCCAGGGAGCCATATAAGTGCGTAACGATGCTGTTTAAGTGCTTAATGAAATGTGATAAATCTTGCTCATAACATTTTAGCCGGTGGTTGGCACCACCAACAGAGTGTTATTGTCTGCTTGAATTACTCCTCCGCAGGTTAATGGGCCAGAATAAGGTCGTTGTAAAGTCAAACAGTACGGTTTAGTCGGTTTAGTGACGTGTTCTCGTCCAGCGTGAGGGCTGATGAGCTGCTTCTGTTTAACAGATGAAGGTTTTCAGATCCAAAGTTTATCTTTTAATGCGTCTGAAGAGGCGTCCTCTGGCTCTTTGTCTCGATGTGATGAGACTGTGGACGTGCACTCGCTGTGGGAGACAGTTCCACGTCAGGAGTGACAGCTGCAGGATTCAAACCTGTGACCGTCCATCTCTGCAGCCGCCGTGGCGGTTTCCTTCAGGGGCGGGGCCTTCGTTTGGCTTGAACTTGGGTCTTTGGCGAGACCGCAGACCCACTTAAAAAATGTCCTGAGAGTTTTTATTTCACAGTGTGAAGGCAGCTTCAACACGTGGCACTGCGGGAAGCAGCAACAGATTATAATGTTCTAGCACAAAGTGGAAGTCCAAAAGGTCGAGCGCGACCATCTGCTGGTGGACCGGACAGACGCGGGACCGCCTGCGTCGACGTGTCCATGAGCAAGGCCCTGGCTCCCAGTTCCAGATTTAAACCTCTGACCTCTGACCCCTCGACCTCAGATTTCTCTGCAGAGAGGAGGGATTGTAGAGGAATTGTGTTCCTGGAGAATCCAATGAGGACGACGCGACAGTTTACCGATTCGTCAATGGACAGAAAGTTAATCTTGACATCACTTCATGGTTTTAAAGTAATTAATTGAGATCCAAACCTTCTCTGGTTCTCTGTCGTACGTCATTGGTAAGTTAAGATTTGGGGGTTTTGGACAAAACAAGCCAATTTGAGAAATAAAACATTTAATCAGAAAAAAAGCAGCAAATCCTCTCAATTTGGAAGCTGGAACCAGTGAAGGTTTTTTTTCCCCTTCTTTTGCCTTAAAAGGGATAAAAACTAAGCCCTCAGAATCAGAATTAGTGTTGAATTCTCGTCGACCAATAACCTAAATCCTCTTTATCATTTCAGCTCTAGATAACGCTATCGAAGGAGCGCTGTGTATCTTAGCTTAGCTCTCGTCCGTTCGCTCCTATAAGCCTGTTGGAGTTCAGTGTCTGCAGGGAAATCAAGCCGGTGGCCTTTAGGTCACAGGACACTCTACCATATCACAGTCTTCATTCAAATACACACTCTCCTGATAGCCTGTCGCTGCTTGCCCGATTCTCCCAGTCGCATAATAATGAAACTACCGGAGCAAACATGGAAGCAAACGCGTCCCAGTGCTGTGAAACATGTCCGCCGTTGAGCAGCCAAACAGAGGAGCCGTCCAAACGCCAACGCAGGCGACGTTTCCGGCATCTGGGTGACAAAATGTCTTCGCGATGCATCACCGTGATCCCGGGGTTTGTAATTATGATCCCTAATTACAGTGTTGTTTTTTTTTAAATACATATTTGTCAGCCAGAAAGTGTCTTCTGCCGGTGTGATTCATGCAGGAGGAAACCCTGCGGTGGCTGTTTTTTGTACCAAAAGTAGTCCGTTTGGAAAGAATGACGCAGTATCCCAAATAAACAACAACAATATGTATCACAGTGCTTTATGTCATCAGAGGAATACACAACTGGACTGGTTCCAGGGTTGGAAAAGTCATGAAAATTTGGTGAAAAGTCACGGAAATATGGTTAAAATTAATGCAAATTTGGTTTAATGTCATAGAAAAGTCAGAAATGTGGTGAAAAGTCATGGAAATATGGTTTAAAGTCATGGACATTTGGTGAAAAGTCATGGAAATACGGTTAAAATAAATAGAAATTTGGTTTAAAGTCATGGAAATGTGGTGAAAAGTCATGGAAATATGGTTAAAATTAATGGAATTTGGTTTAAAGTCATGGAAATGTTGTGAAAAGTCATGGACATTTTGTGAAAAGTCATGGAAAAGTCATGGAAATATGGTTAAAATTCATGGAAATTTGGTTTAAAGTCATGGAAATGTTGTGAAAAGTCATTCAAATTTTGTAAAAAGTCATGGAAATATGGTAAAATTCATGGACATTTGGTGATAAGTCATGGACATTTGGTGATAGGTCATGGTAGTCCGGTGGTCAGAAGGTGTCTGAACCCTGTGGATCATGAACTTGTAATTCACCTCGCTATAAACGTCATCTTTCCAGATGGCCTTGGAGGTTGGCTGGATCAATGTGTGGCCTTCAGAAAGCTTCTGAGAGAAAACAAGACCGGGTGATAACTCTCAAACCGCGACCTTTTTCCTTCGCGGTCTGCGCTCGGCGGGAACAGACGTTGGTTTCAGACGAGAACCAGTAACACGTTTCTTGTTCCGACACCCTGAGATCCGTCGGCTCGAGGCCTCCGTGAGCCAATCTGGAGGACCACCAGAACGAGTCTTGTCCCACGTCCACGTCTGAAATAGCCTCGGCCCGATAAAAGCGAATCCCCGCGGAGCGCGGCGAAATAGAGCAGCGAAGGAACACGCGTCGGTGGACGGAGATAATTTGGGACATCTTTTCAGGAGTTGGCTGAACTGTTTCCTCCCACGTGAGGCTGCACTGGCACAGACACACAAGACACACACACATTCACGCTGCAACCTAACTTTCTGTCACTTGTAGTATGCTTCATGCGGCGCACACACAGCTCCAGTCGGCACGCCCTCGGGCGGTTTGGAGGCCAGCAGGGACACCGAACATCACACTCGAGGGGGAAAATCTCTGAAGGAGAAATGGCGACGGCCGTCACAGCAAACGGATCTCAACCCCCGAGACCTGTGGGAGACGATGTTTCAGACCCCAAAACACCAAAAAGATTGGACGTCCCTTTTTTCAACAGAGTTGTAGAACGTATGCCGAGGGGGAACTAAGTCAATCAAAGAAAAATACCAAAATAAATAGCAGAGACAGTCACAAGACCGCAGCCTGGAGATGTCACATGAATGGAAACACACATTTGGAAGGCATTTGTGTGTGTGTGTGTGTGTGTGTGTGTGTGTGTGTGTGTGTGTGTGTGTGTGTGTGTGTGTGTGTGTGTGTGTGTGTAGGCGCTGCATTGTTTGCCAAGTGCCTTTCAGCCACTGTTTTTCAAAGTTTATCTGAGTCGGCTTATCGTGAAGAACTTCCAGCATTCTTGAAGTATTTGAAATATATCGTGTTTTCTGTTGAACAATGTTAAAAAAAAGAAGAAAGAAAAATAGATGTCTGAATGTGTGGATTGATAGAGGATAATGGGTGGATGGATGCATGGATGGATGGATAGATGGATGGATAGATGGATGGATAGATGAATGGATAGATGGATGGATAGATGGATAGATACTTTATTATTCCCCAATGGGAAATTTGTTGTCAGAGTAGCGCTCAACACTACAGACACCAAATGGAATAAACTAAATAAACAAACTAAACACACAAAATCAAATAAAATATAAGAACAGGGATGAAATATATATACAAAAATAAAATATATATGTATATATATACACAATAGAAAAAAAGATAGATGGGTCAATAGATGGATGGATAAACGGATGAATCCAAAGACGTTTCTATGGATGTAACGTAGGATGTTGATTGGGTCGACCGCTGGCTGAAGGACAAAGTCGATTGTTGGACGATGGGTTTAAGGACTTTTGGATTTGAGGATTCCTGGATGCAAACGATGGAACGAGGAGCAGATAGATGGACGGACGATTGGGTCCGATGGGTCGATTGTTGCACGATGGGTTTAAAGGATTTGGGGGTGAATCGATCGGATTATACGGATGACAGAAAAGGTATGGACGAACCCCGAGATGGGTGATGGATGGATGGATCCCTGGAAGATATAAAGATGGTGAGGCAGATGAAATGAATCAAGAGAGATTTCATTGCTGGATGAAAGATGAATGGATTGTTGGACGATAATGGACGGATGATTGGATGAATAAATCGACGTGTGGTTGACAGATAGCTCACCAGAGGGGTCGACTCAGAGATCGATGGACGAATCGCAGGACAGGTGTACGATCCATCGGACGGCTGGAAGGAAGCGTGAACTGCTGAATGGATGGACGAATACATTTGGAAGAACCTCACAGTTAATTCCCGATCCCCTCTCGGTGTAAAGAGTACGAAGCGAGTAGCTCAAGTCTCGTGTTTGTGCTCGCTGCAGCAACATATTCTGATGAATCGCAGCCTTTATGTGGCTTTTTTTTTTTTTTTTTTAGACCGAGGCATTAATTCACCAGCGGTCCTCCGCTCGGCATTCAGTCTGACTTTGCCAGTTTCAAAAGAAAATAAAAAGCAAAACCCTTCCAGATGGTTGTGTTTTTCAGCTCCGAAGCGACGGCGGCCGCCGACGCCACCGCACACAAAACAAGGACGACTAAATGCGCCGCTGTCACAGATCGGTTAGCCCGTGGCGCGCTCCCAAGGAAAAGTTAAGGCGTGAGCCATCAAAAATAATTTGCTTGTTTGTTCTGTGTTTTGCAGCGATGTGTTTCTCCTATTTGTTACTTTGGAGTTTAAAAAACAGCCGTGAGAATTAGGTCAGCGGCGGGCGGGTATTTGTTTTGCTTTCTTGTTTGTAGTCTGAATGAGTAATGGTGCCGTTTCATGTAAAATATCACACCCATTTTTTTTTTTTTTACTTTGCGTACTAAACTGTAAACATTTGTAATTCCTCATGCGCAGCCCCTTTCCGTTCCGCTCGGTGTAGTTTGGTTTTGTTCCACGGTGATTTGTACAAAAGAGAAATAGAGGTATTACCAATTTGTGCAAAAGCCATAAAAAAATACTCAGAGGATTTGGTTTAGGAGAACAGAGATTAACGGCTCTGCGGATCCGCATATCTCTCCCGTTTCATTCCTTTTGCAGTCTTTGCTTTCCGAAATCACTTCATCTCCCCCACGATGCACTGGGGCCCCCCCGCCGAGCCCGAGCTACTCAAACAGAGGACATTAGTTTAATCGTAATTTGGTCGTTCAGTGTGTGATCCGCACAGAGCCGGGCTTATTATTAAAGAAGGAGACGAGCAAAAAAAAAACACGACAGATGTGCGGAGGGAAGAAAGAAAGAGAGAGGGAGGGGTGGAAAGAGAGGCAGACGAGTACAGACGGACTCAGAGAGAGAGAGAGAGAGAGAGAGAGAGAGAGAGAGAGAAGGCTTCAGGCTGGTTGGCATGGTCAATCTCATCCTGACCTCGGTGACAGACCTCTCGCTGTCTCTCGCTTCCTCCTCCACCCTCAGGCTGTTTTGTCTTTTTTTTTTTTCAGACCGTCACCTCCTTCACCATCACTCTCTCTCTCTCTCTCTCTCTCTCTCTCTCTCTCTCTCTCTCTCTCTCTCTCTTTCTCTCTCTCTCTCTCTCTCTCTCTCTCTCTTTCTCTCTCTCTCTCTCTCTCTCTCTCTTCACACTCTCTGAACTCTTTGTGCACTCGTTGTGTCTTCGTTCCCTTCCTTTCTTTCCTCCGCCGCCTCTGCATTTAGATAATTGATGGCGAATCCTTTCGGTTTATATCTAAAAACCAACTCGTTTGAAACGTTTCTGTTCTTTGGGGAAGGAATTAACTTGGAAAAAAAGGCTGAAGTTACTCAGTCGTAGCTGAATAACTGGAAGAACTCAACAAACGACCCCGGAAAAACATGGCCGCTAACGTCTTAGCAAACCCTTGCCTTTTGGGACATCCGGCAGAGCGCAACATTAGCATTCATGTGAAGTCTTAATTCAGAGAACTGGGTCTTTAGCTGCTCAACTGTCACTAACTTTGCCCTACACAGGGATGTGGGTTACAGTGTGTGTGTGTGTGTGTGTGTGTGTGTGTGTGTGTGTGTGTGTGTTGCTGAAAATAGCTGCATGCTTCATCTGAGTGGTGGTAAAAAACTTGGAACTAAAAACATGTGCGGTTGAATCAGAGGCGTTGAACTTCCCCAACCGTGGAAGTGAGCAATTCCTCCAGCTATTTAATCTGAGATTACACGTATCGTGCATTCAGCCACGAGCAGAGCCGGGTGTGGATATCTCACCGGTTACGTTTACGGCCACAGTACCTGGTGGAATACCTGCATTTGATCCGTTTCATACCCAGATAGAGGAAGAAAAAAATAGTTTTTTGTTTGGTGTTTAATGTGTTGGATCAGTCTGTGGTGACGTCATCGAAACGTTTGAAAGTACGTCTGGTGAAGGCCTGCGGTGGCGTTTCATGCGACTGAACGCAAACATCCACATGAGGTAGAAACAAACACATCGGATGAAGTCCTCGGTTTCACTTTGAGGGCCTCGCTATCGTAGCTCAGCTGGTAGCCAACAAGATCTGTTAGCATTTAAATCTTTATTGAGTTGACTTCAAATGTCCTGTAGCATTGTGCGATGCTCTTTATGAAAAGCAAAGGAAAGTGTTGCATTTGATCCTTTCCATTCATTTGATAGGGTTGCATCATTGATCTCTGAGTGAATATACATCTTCTGGTCAGACAGTTCAAACAGTGGCTGACGTTCTCCGGCTGATTCTCGTCTCTCGGCAGCAAATATTTGTCCGACGGAAGGAAAGGGTGAACTCTCAGTCCGGCTATTGTTTCTCTTACGCAACTCTACATTTGTTTGGATTTGCTTTTCTAAACAATTGTAGATCCAAAACTTCTGCGTCCAACATGACTCTGCTCACACATGTGGAACACACACACACACACACACACACACACACACACACACACACACACACGTGCAAAGGCCGAATAAATAGGACGCTCTCTTTCTAAATATAAATATGTGGAGAAGCAATAGAGAGCGCACACACACACACTTTCACACACACGCACAGTAAAACTATCAACTTGCGGTGAATGCAATCAGACCTGTTGTGGATCGCCTGCTCATCAAGCGAGTCACACATGTGCACACACTCACACTTTCACACACACACAAATGAAAACACATGTCAGATTAGACCCTTAACGAGCAGATTAACGAGGAGAGAGTTCGGCGATGGGGGCGATGGGGGGGTGCAACGTCACGCACAGCTGCGATCCCAGGATTTACAGGACTTGCTCACTGATGAACTCCAGATGTCCACACACACACACACACACACACACACACACACACACACACACACACAGTGTCTCAATAGAGGGCCGTCTTTCAGAGTAAATGTTTGGATTTAATGGTGACGATAAAGCTTGTTTTGGGCTATTTTCTGCTCACGGCGTCGATTGGCTCCACTTATTTTTAAATCGCTGGGAACTTTTTAGATGAACAGCGAGCGTGAAGAACCCGAACCCTCGAACCCTTGAACCCTCGAACCCTTGAACCCTTGAATCCTTGAACCCTTGAACCCTTGACTGGACGACTATGTTCGGGAGGCTTCGTCCAACCTGGCGGAGGCGTCTCATTTCATTTTTTATAAATCTTTAGGTCTCGAGGAGTTTTCATCCGTACTTTTGAGTCTACTTCTTTTAAGCCTACTTCTTTAGAGTCTACTTTCTTTTAAGCCTACTTCTTTTGAGTCTACTTCTTTTAAGCCTACTTCTTTTGAGTCTACTTCTTTTAAGCCTACTTCTTTAGAGTCTACTTTCTTTTAAGCCTACTTCTTTTGAGTCTACTTCTTTTAAGCCTACTTCTTTTGAGTATACTTCTTTTAACTCAAAACTCAAGTTAAAAGAAGTAGGCTCAAAAGAAGTAGGCTCTTTGGAGCCTACTTCTTTTGAGCCTTCTTCTTTTAAGTCTACTTCTTTTGAGTCTATATCTTCTGAGTCTACTTCTTTTGAGCCTACTTCTCTTGAGCCTACTTCTCTTGAGCCTACTTCTTTTGAGTATACTTCTTTTAACTCAAAACTCAAGTTAAAAGAAGTAGGCTCAAAAGAAGTAGGCTCTCCTGAGCCTACTTCTTTTGAGCCTTCTTCTTTTAAGTCTACTTCTTTTTGAGTCTATATCTTCTGAGCCTACTTCTCTTGAGCCTACTTCTTTTGAGCCTTCTTCTTTTGAGGCTACTTCTTTTGAGTCTTCTTCTTTTGAGTCCACATCACAGTTATCTCGGTCCTGATCCCGCTTCAACGTGATCGGCGGCGCTTCAACGCATGCTCGCCGTGTCCTCACGCGAGTTCACAACAACGCAGACGTTCGCCAGATGTGTGCTTCCAGGCGTGACGCGTGTTTTCTGGGTAATGTGTTGTTCATCATACTTGCTGGATATTTATGGCGTTAAAGTGACACTAATGATGTTTGCTGAACTTCACGTTTGTGTAGTTCTTGGCTTTCACGTTTGCTTTTGGACTCCGTGGGAATCCACGCTGTTTTTTTTCTGGAGCTTTCACACCTCGGCAAAGCTCTCTGGGAGGAAAGAAAAGTGTGAAGATGGTCTTACATGAACTTTAAGATGATTAAGAAATCTCTAAATTTATTCTATTAGAGAAATTCAAGACGGCTTTGCCTTTTATTTTGCCTACAGTTTTTTATTTGAAATGAATGGATGGATAAAAGTGACGCTTCCTGTCGCAGCGAACACGTGATTAACGTTGTGAATTCACACCAAAATACTTCCTTTAGTTTATGCGGCAAAACTACTTATTTTGGTTGAAAATCAAACTCAAGTGGGGCTAAAAATAAGTATTTACTTAATATAGGATGAGCGCGGAGATCACGTCATGAAACCTAACTTCAAAACTACTCAACAACACTCCGGGACTCGAACACCGGTCTCCTGGGTGAAGGTCCTGTGTATGTTTGACGTCCCCACTAGCCCTGTTTTTCAGCCTTTTCACACTCTGAGACCGTCTGACACCGACCCAGCGACTTTTATAAAAGTGCTAACGAAGGAGCGCTACAAAAAGTTCCACTCGAGATCCTCCAATTACAAACGACCGCGACTTCCCTTCGTTCAATCGGATTGCCCCCCTAATCCCAAATCTGCCTTCCCCGTGAACTTTAAAAGGCCCGTGAAAACTCAATGTCACGCTTCCTTTCGGGCCTCCGTTCACCGCCGGGACACGAGGGCCAGAGGTCGGTCGGGAGGTCGGGAGGTCGCATCTCAGTGCCACCTCCTCCTGGGAGGACGAGTCCGTCCCGGGAGGCTTTGTCCTTTTTCTTTTTTTGTTTTTTAAATCTGCGCGACGGGAAATTCGCTCCCCCTTCCTCCCCTTCCCCCCCGTTGGTGCAGAAACAGGCTGTTCATTAGCAGCGTGGACAATAAAGTCTCTTTCTTTCCCAGCTTGTCGAGGAATGCGTTGTATCTGTCTGGTTTAGAAACGCCCCCGGGGTGACCTCCCATTGAGACATGTATGTAGAAGATACACACTCAGACACACACACACAGGCACACACACATCTTGTGGGCAGATGATGAACAGATTAAAACGTGTGGGAGGCCCGCACACAAACACACAGACAGAGATATGCATGCTAACAAAAATCAAACGCTCCTCCGTGGATGTAACAGACATTAATTTATTCAGTCTGATGACCCAAATCTGTGTCATGAGCTCTGAGTTATTTCGAATCAGACTGCTGACTGAAGGAAACGCAGGAAGCCGGCGCGTTAGTCGAGGGTTGAAGCGCCGGAGCATCGTTTTGTTCTGGTGTTGTCGGGCCAACACTTTAATGCAGTGCTCGCCGACGAGAGGGAGTCGTGTTGGTGTTCAGCACAATGCTGCTGTTCTCAATTACAAGTGAAATGTCTGCAGTGCACTCCTGCTGCGTATCAACAGGAAGAAGCTCTTAGCTGTTGAAAAAAGTGAAGGAACGTGAGCTTTATTGTGTTTGATCGTTAAATCAGTGGGAATGTGTTTATGTCTGAAAGTAACTGCAGCTGTCAGATAAACACAAGGTATGAAAATGTATCTGTGAAGTCCTGAAAAAGAAGCAAAATACAAATACCGTACGAAGAAATACGCATATTTAAAAAGGTTTATGGCATTTAAACTGCCTGCGTGTAACCTCGTGATGCTTTCGTCACGTTGCCTGTGCTTTCGCAAATGTTAAAAGTGTACAATAATAAGCAAGATTGAGTTGTGCGACACAGGGTTGCGCAACGCGACAAAAGAAATCCACGGTCGTGCATTTTTCTTTCATTTTTTGCACGAGGAAAAGAACAATTCTCTTTATTTAAAAGGGACCACGCACAGTTCAAACTTGATGCAGTGCACCAGATGAGAGCTTCAGCTAATTAGCATCGGTAGCCCCTCGGCAGGTCATAACGAACACAACACAACAGCCAACAAGTACAGGATGAAAACCAACAATGCAACAATATAAAACAGCAGCGTGGTCATCTTTATGTAATACGTGAATTTAATGTCATTTAATTCAGACTCTAACGTGACAGTAAAATGTGTTGCAGCGCTGCAGCAACAGGAAGTTGTTAGTGCCTCCTTCTATCAGTCATGATGCTAAAGTGTTAGCCTGGAGCTCCGAAATCAGCGATGAACAAAGAACAGAAGGCTCATTTGGGTTTTTTTTGCAACTAAAAAGCTCTTTTGTTTCTTTTAACTGGCTTTATTTCCCAAAAGCAACTCGTTCGGTTACAGCAGCAGCGAACATTTCTGCGTAATATCGTCATTCTCTAAAATTAAGGATTTTTTAGAAGTTCCAGGAGCTTTTTATCCGTCTCTCTCTCTCTCTCTCTCTCTCTCTCTCTCTCTCTCTCTCTCTCTCTCTCCCCCTGCAGGGCTTTCTCCATGTATGTGTCTGAATAGAGCTCGCTAATTAATGTCACAAGTTTTCTTTTTTGGGAACAAGAGAGGCGAAGGCGTGACCTCTGCGGAGGCAGACGACCTTGTCTTTGGCCAACACATGTCGGCGCGCAGTGGAAGTGACACGGCGTTTATTGCTTTGCCCCGAGCTCGCCCTAGAGAGAGAGAGAGAGAGAGAGAGGGAGAGAGAGAGAGAGGGAGGTGTGGAATGAGTGTCGCTTGACAAAGGGCCATTTTTCCCCTCACAAAAATCTCTCAGGTGCAGACGGGAAGAGACGAGCGGCCTTTCTCTCAATCCAGACGAAGAAACGACCGTTTCTTTCTGTGTTTGTTGAGGTCGAAGGTTTACCAGACAGACTCCGAATGTGGTGACAGATATTATCAAGCAGAAGTAAAAACCAAAAACACTCCAACAACTCATGTGCTCCCCAAAATGTCGTCTTCTGCGTTCATTCTACTCAACTTTCTCACATTAAACCTCTGATTTTCCATCAAAATATCATTTAATCCTTCAGGGTCCTTAAAAACTGTCTAAGAAACAGTGTGTGTGTGTGTGTGTGTGTGTGTGTGTGTGTGTGCATGTGTGTGTGTTCCTAAATGAGAACAAATTCCACCTCCTCTCCGTCTCTGTTTTAATTTCCCAGCAGGATTGTGTATCTGTGGCTGTATCTGCACGGCCGAGGTGAAGGATGAGGATGTTCATTCTTTCTTGGCCCAATTTATTTATTTTATTTGGGCAAGCGGGGGGGGAGGGGTCTATTTGTGTCGCTGTACTTGTTTTAATAGGATTTGCTTGAAAACATGTTCATGTTTTGGAAGCGCACACTGAGGGTTGCTGGTTTACAGAATAATGCATCACTTAATCACTTCACGGTTTGGATGTTTCTGTTTGTTATTGCTCCTGATGAACACCGCAAAATGAAGTGTGTGTGTGTGTGTGTGTGTGGGTGGGTGGATGGCACTAGTAAAAGTGAGTGTGTGCTGTGAGTGAGTGTGTGTGTGTGTACTTTGTGTCTATGAGAAAATGGCTTCTAATGAGTGTTCATGGCTCTAATGAGTAGCTCTGCAAACATGATCGTGTGTGTGTGTGTGTGTGTGTGTGTGTGTGTGTGTGTGTGTGTGTGTGAGCTCTTGTACTTATATCTTTGTGGGGACCAGTGTTTTAACGTTGACAGTGAGGACTGTTTTACACAAAGTGGTATTTTAGTGTTTAGATTTGGTTCTAGTCTCATTGGAAGTGACACAACTCTCAAGACAATCCTGTTTTTTTTTAAGTACATTTATATCTCGCAAAATATGTTTAAATTCAGATTTTTTTTAGCAACATAATGAGAAAATGTTATTAACGTAAACGCTCCAAAATGTTGATACTGAACAAAATCACTAAAATGTGATGTGTGAAGTATTTTTTTTCCTACGACAATATTTTCTCCTGCGATGCTAAATGCTATAACTAATCATAGAGGTTAAAGAAGATGTTTAAATACTGCAGCAGTGATTGATGCTCAGGACACAATGTGTTTTAAGATTATTAACAGTTATTAAAAGTCGCACACTTTAACTATAGTCTTTTTGTTGGCTAACACAGGATGCTAACCGGTATCCAGTGCAAAGAGTCTAAAAATATAGCACATATCACTCACTAAAAAAGTTGCTTGTGAACATATTTTAGGCAATAAGTCTAGCTTTCGTTTGAGGACATGGGTTCGCGCGAGCTATTCCTGTAAATAAGCAACCTGTCACTTTGTCCTTTACCTGACTTTGTGCCCAGCAGCACTTCATATTCCTTCATTCCTGTTTGTCATGAAGACGCGCGTCACACATAAGAGGACGGTTCTCAGCATTTAGCCACAAAAACTTCACCGTAAGTTACGACCTCTCTCGCACCGCCTGCTGTCCCAGAGTGCTTTGAGAGGCAGCAGCGTGCCATACGACATGAATAAAACACTTAAGGAAAAGCAGTTCCTCACAAGCACACGAGCACGAACCTGCATTTTCTTTTAATGAATAATAAAAGTGAGTAGTTATGCAAATATTTGTGTGAGCAGGAAACTGACGAAGGGTATTACTTGTGGGAAGACACAATATGAGCTGCCTTCAAGAGTGTGTGTGTGTGTGTGTGTGTGTGTGTGTGTGTGTGTGTGTGTGTGTGTGTGTGTGTGTGTGTGAGTAAGACAGCCAGAGGGAGATGATGTAGATTTTTTGGTTTATACGGGGGAGGTGAGAAACGGGGAGTGATGGACTGGTGTGTGTGTGTGTGATGGCAGGTGGCGTGGTAGTGTGTTTTCTGCTCAGACACACACACACACACACACACACACACACACACACACACACACACACACACACACACACACATGTGCCATCTGTAGCCTCCCAGCAGAGCTCAGACTGGTCAGGCCGAGCTTATCGGCACCAAAATACAGAAACCACTCGTGTCTTACGAAATCTCTACTGTGTGTGTGTGTGTGTGTGTGTGTGTGTGTGTGTGTGTGTGTGTGTGTGTGTGTGTGTGTGTGTGTGTGTCCTTAGACTTGTCTTTCCGACAATGTGGGGACTTAGATCTGCTCACACGGTCACATTTCAGGGACTCATCTTCCAAGCTGGTCGAGCATTATATTTTAAAGTTTATGATTTAATTGTTTTGGTAAGAATTAGACATTTAATGGTTATGATGAAAAAGTCACCTCCTTTGTCTTCAGAAAGGGCAACAGCGTGCCTACTTGTTTTCAGACAGAACAAAGGGAACATTGTCTTGAATAGACGATGAGCCAAAGCTCTCAATAGCTTATCAGCCCTGTTATGGATGATGTTGAGCCCAAAGATCAACTAAATTATGTTTTGACCCCGTAACATGCTGACGTTTAACCTTTCCGCCCAGGAGGTGGAGTTTAATTGGCTCACTTTTCACTGTCATTTCATTGTAATGTGCAATAAAGCGCGCACAAAAGAGTCACAAAGCAACCGGGTTATCGTGACGACAACAATAATAAACTTTACTTTCAAAGCAAACCGCTTTTCAAGATAGAAATGGCCGACAAACAATGATGAAAACCAACAATAAATCGCACACGAGCACCTGCACACACACATCTCTTTGTGGGCTGTTGGGAACTTGAGGAAACATCAGCTTGCGGAGTGAATTCCTCCCGTATGTGCAAACTTAAGATGCTACCTGTCAGCGCTTTCACACCGAAAATAACTGGAAACAGGAAGTAACAGGAGAGGAGTTCCCCCTCAAACTGCTGCCGGCGTGTTTTCTGGAGTGACACCGCTTCAACCAAGGAAGACTCCCGTCTCCTGAAATTATGTTATTGACATAATTGCCCTTTATGTCAGCAACTAGTTAACACCTTTTTTCCCCCGCTCTGGGTAATGGAGGTAGAAGTACATGAGGGGACTTCACTAAGCGTTAAACCCATGGCGATGTGGTTTCGGGCGTGTCAGAAGTGAAATGTTTCCCTTTTCAAAGCCAAAGGGTTTTTTTTTTTTTTTTTGCGGAAAAGTGTTGTGGAGGAATCTTCGGGTTTCTGGAGAGGAAGTTGGAAGAGCAGACATTGTTTGGACAGACGGATCCAGATGAAGGAAAAAGACGTGGATGGAATAAATGGACGAGAGAGAGAGAGAGAGAGAGAGAGAGAGAGAGAGAGAGAGAGAGAGAGAGAGAGAGAGAGAGAGAGAGGTGACTCTGCAGAAACACTGCGTCATTCCCGGCTTTCGCTCCGCTTTGCAGGAGGTGAACGTAACAACGGCACAAACTTCACCCCATAAACGCTCCCGTGATCCCTTCCAGATGTGTGTTCAGGAGTTCGGGGGGTGTGTGTGTGTGTGTGTGTGTGTGTGTGTGGGGTGCAACACAACACGGCGAACATGTTAACAAGCCGTAGTGTTTGAGGGCGTCGGCGGCTCGTGAGCTCAGTCCTCCGGTAGCCTGGAAAGGAGGCGGGGAGAGGAATGCTGTGTGAAAATTCCCCTTCGCCGTCTGGGTCTGATTTATTTCAAGAGATCGTCTTCCACGTTTCCCCATTTGGGTTAAATTTGGTAACATCGCCGGCTGCCAGGTGTGGTCACTGCTGTGGTCAGTTTGCATTTCAACTGCTTACCGTTTTTCTGTAGATTAAAGACCGACACACACACACACACACACACACACAGAGAGACCGTTTTTATTCGCACAATCTTTTCGCACACTCCTGTTTTTACACACAACGCAAACATTAGTCGGCAAAAAAAACATATTGGACTCTGTGGTCTAAACCAAGACGGAAAACTTTACGACTCTTTTTCAACCTTCGCTCTCTGCGTTCTGACCTTTCACAATAAAAGACCCAGACGTCTAATATTTTGAAGGCGAGTGTTTTTGCATTTTTTTTGCAAAGGCTTTTTACTCTTTTCTTTGTCTAATCAGACATTATGACAAATGCTGCAAATTTGTTCCTGTCGAAAAAAGCTCCAAACCTTTTTTTAGCTGGATTAATTAAAATAAAGTAAAGTGTGGAGACGCTGCGGGAATCACACGTGAACTCCGTCATGGACATGAAACGTGCTGAAAGTCAAACATTTGGATGTTTTCCAAAGTAAAAGTCCCTAAAAGTGGACTTTCAACTTTTCCACACGTTCTATTGTTTAAAAAAAAATCATAATCATTAATCACAATACTTAAAAAATTGCAATATGTGTTGAATTGGCTTCCAAGTATTGTGATAAATACATCAGCCCAGCTCCTCCATAACTTGGTGGAAATTGCTCCCTTGGGTAAAAAAAAATCCATTATGTCTCATGTTCAAATGTGCATTTCTCTGTAGAAAATTCCCATTTAAAAGCCTCATAAATGAATGGATCCGGTGTGTTTTCCGTCAGCTGCTGGTGTAGAGTTCAACCAGCAGTCCTTCGAGGTGCAGCAGTGGTTTTAAACCTGCTGCTCGCCGCTGGCTTATTAGTTTTGACATTTAACCCTCTTGCTCTCGCTGTTCTGTGCGTCAACCCGGTGGCTCAGAGTGCCAGTTTTTAACGACATGAAATGTAAATTCGAACATCTGCTGTCGGCCTTGCAGGGTGGGATTGTTTCGCCCCTTGAGCAAGGCATTCGCTACGGACAGCTGCTCTTTGGAGGGCATGAGCCGGTGCGGTTAATGAGTGCGGTGAGGAGATGGAGAGGAGGCTGCAGGGCTGCAGACCGAGCGGCTCTCCTCCTTAACCAGAGTGTGAAGACACAGGCCCACTTCATTAAACGGGCCCCGGCTCGGTAAACACCGACTGCCTGTGAGCGAGCGAGTGCAGCCATCTGCATGCAGACAGACACACACACACAGATACACACACTCCATGTCGCTCTGTCTCTGTCTCCCTATGGCTCTTGTTTTATGAGCTTCTGTAAGACATGGCGGCGGCGAGGAGGAGGAGGAGAAGTGGAGGTTTCATGCGATGAATAAAAACGGCATCACCTAAAAACATGGCCGTCGACTCCCGAGACTTCCCCTCGACACACACGGAGAATAAGACGCTCAAATAACTCGATTAAAAGATTTGAAAAAACACAGTTTGTGCTCTGAGAATGACCGCGTGTCCGACACGACGGTGATGTTTGGTAATTAAATGCGTTCAGGCGGCGGCGTTGCAGCGCGTCGGTTAATTAAATGACCCGCGGTACGTCGGCGTGCACCAGCAGGTTTCTTCACCTCTCCAGGTGTGGGGAGCGGCTTGTTATTGATTGCTCACGCCATTTTTTTCAACTTCTTCCCGTGTGATTGTGTGAGATTCTGTTGTGTTGAAGTGAGGAAGTCTCTCTCTCTCTGGGAGGAGGCATCTCTCCGGCCGGGTGTCTGTCCACTGAGTTCATTTCAGTGTTTTTTCTGTCCGGTCTGCAGCGTCAGGGGGAAATTTTCATACTTCCATAAGTAGCGTGTGTGTGTGTGTGTGTGTGTGTGTGTGTGTGTGTGTGTGTGTGTGTGTGTGTGTGTGTGTGTGTGGCCGCAATAACAGTAGAGTTTAAAGTGCACCTGCTGATTAAAGTTCGACTCACTGAAGGAGGACTGACCTTTTAAAGCTTTTCACATTTTTATTATTATCCGCTCCACAACAACAACAACAACAACAACAACAACAACAGTGCTAACTGTTCTTTTAGTGCTGCTTTTGTGGCCGAGACCATTTAACGGCGACGCCCCCGGCTCGACTTCCTGTCCCGCGTCTTTTCCCCTCTGAGAAAGACTGGAGCTGAAGGAAAGTCACGGCCGGAGGCCTCGAGTTATCCATTCTCGTGAACGTCACATCTCAGGAACGCCCGGAGGGAATCTCTCCGAATTTGGCACAGACATCCATGTGGAGCCGAGCATGCACCGATTTAATTTTGGTAGTTAAAGGTCGCCGTGACCTCACTGGGCGGGATTTTAATTCACACGCTAATTGGGGCAATTTTTTTTTTCTCGGAAATTCAGAATCAGAATAATTTTATTGGTCGAGTACGTTGCACATATGAGGAATATGACTGCCAGAAAGGTGCAAAACAATCAACATAGACATGGAATAAAACAATAAAACAATACATAAATAGTAAAAAAAACAAAACAAGAACTATAGTGCTATAATAGATAGCAACAAACAGATAACAACTATTTCAAAGAAGCATTCAAAGACTTGCAGGTTGTGACACTGTGTCCTCAAGACCTCAGACATCTATAAATGTCTCCAAATGTCCAGCAGAAAGAGAGAGAGAGAGAGAGAGAGAGAGAGAGAGAGAGAGAGAGAGAGAGAGAGAGAGAGAGAGAGAGAGAGACCATAAAACACACCAGTAAATCAAGATGTCTGTGAGAGATTGTGAGAAAGAAAAAGCAACAACAAAAACAACAATTCCCAACGTGCAACTCAATGAAGAGGCTCTTTAAGAAACCGCCGCCTGACGAGCCGCCGTCCGTCTGCGGCGCTAACGTCGTTAGCCGCGAGAGGAATCCGCCGTCGACGGCTGAATTCCTCGAGTCGGAGACGAGATGGCGGCCTCGAAGCTTCGGTCCGAACCCGCTGGGAAAAGCACGGCCTGGTTACGTCAGGAGGTGTGTGTGTGTGTGTGTGTGTGTGTGTGTGGGTGTGTGTGTGTGTGTGACGACGGGTCTCATCAGAAACACATTCTCACCTGAGACCTTGGGAAAAGCTGCTCTCTTGTTAGGAAAGGTCAGAGGTCAGCTCCAACACGGTGCACCCCCCCCCCCTCACCCCTCATATCTTCAGCTCATGAGATGCTCGCCGGGCAGAGTTGTTTCCACAGCTGGCCGCGGGGAGGAAGACGCTCGCTGCGTCACTGAGCATGTTCTGGACAGCGCTATCTATTTGTACAGCGCTCACTAAGTGCTTTCAGGATGTGCGGCAATCATGGAAACACCGATAAAAGAAAACACAGCGATTATGAAGACCCGTCCGAGGCATCTCGGACTACATCCTGTGGGGGTTTTCCCCCATCGTCACAGTCTCCAGGCCGGGTCGGCACAGATCATCTGCCGGATCCGTCCAAAATGTGTCGGACATGCGTGACCCCGCAGCGTGAAGCGGGGAAAACAAGAGCAGATATTTACAAGTGGCTTTTTCCAAGCGTCGCAATTATCATTACAGAAAAGAAAGAAGGGAAGAGTCTGTGAGTTCGTGAAGGTCGGCTGTGTGAGATCAGCCAAACCGATGACACGGCGATTTGTGAGTCATCCGGCGTGCAACATCACTTTTACTTTCTTGCGAGTCATTTTCACGGCGGGTCTATATATATATATAGTGTGACCTCACTGCAATATAAACATTTAGTATGAGAAGAATACTACGTATGGTGTTTGTGAGGAGAGGCGTTACATTGAGGGCGAGTTGAGACTTCCTGCTTTCCATTCTTAAGTTGTGTTGTGTTATTTACTGAGTTTACATCCTTATTTTAAGCACAAACTCTGTGTTTTTCTTCGTCATGACGTGTGAAATGTCCTTAAAATGTTGCCTCTTATCCGTCGTGTGGTTGCACGCTGGAGTTTTAGTTTGTTGTGACTCGCTTTTCTTGTTGTTCATGTGGATGAAACACAAAATTGTTCATCATTCGAGTGCATTTCTCATAAATATCCCTCCGCCCGCCACGTCAGCTTTTCCACAGGAGTTTATCTCCTCCTCTTCCCAGAATGACTTTCAACAAACACCTCAAACATGGACCCTGGACTGGGATCCTCTTATCTGAGGCCTGTTGTGTTTGTGTTTGTGTAGTTGGACCGCCGCACGGCGATAACAGCCGAGGATGTTTCTCTACTGGACTGAATCTCCAAAAGTGATCAGTGCATGAAAAACTATGTCGTTGCTTTCCCTTAAACATTTGTAGTAAATTAACTTCCTGGTGTAAAATCACTGGAAAAAAAAGAGTTTTTGGACAAATAAATTAGTTGCAGACACGACAACTACTCGTGCATGTGTTCGCCATCTGTGTGCGTTCAAGCAAAGACGTGTAAAAAAAACTCAAGGAGGGAGAAAAACCAGCGCTCGCTAATCCGTTACGGCGGGTTAACGTACAGAAAATACTAATTATGAGCTCATGTTCATCCAAAGATCTAAACCTTCTCCTTTCTCCCGCTGCAGGTACGACTACGTGGAGGTGTACAACGGCTGGGACGAGCTCTCGCCCATGCTGGGGAAGTTCTGCGGGAAGATCGCCCCGTCTCCGATCATCTCCAGCGGCAGCCAGCTGCTCATCAAGTTCGTCTCCGACTACGAGACGCACGGGGCCGGGTTCTCCGTTCGCTACGAGGTCTTCAAGACAGGTGCGTCTCCAAAAAACACTCGCTAAAGGGCCAAAAACACTCGCTAAAGGGCCAAAAACACTCGCTAAAGGGCCAAAAACACTCGCTGAAAGGCGAAAAACACTCGCTGAAAGGCTAACAACACTCGGTGAAAGGCCAAAAGACTCGTTGAAAGGCTAACAACACTCGGTGAAAGGCCAAAACACTCGTTGAAAGGCTAACAACACTCGGTGAAAGGCTGAAACACTCGCTCAAGGGGTAAAAACACTCGCTGAAAGGCCAAAAACACTTGCTGAAAGGCTAACAACACTCGCTCAAGGGCCAACAACACTCGCTGAAAGGCCAAAAACACTCACTGAAAGGACAAAAACACTTGCTGAAAGGCCAACAACATTTGGTGAGATGCCCGAAACACTCGCTGAAAGGCTAACAACACTTGCTGAAAGGCTAACAACACTCGCTGAAAGGCTAACAACACTCGCTAAAGGGCCAAAAACACTCATTGAAAGGCTAACAACACTCGCTGAAAGGCTAACAACACTCGCTCAAGAGCCAAAAACACTCGTTGAAAGGCCAAAAACACTCGCTGAAATGCCGCTTGCTGTCGTCGCAGCCGCAACCGCTGCCGCAGCCGCTGCCGCTACCGTATTGCTTTGTGACAAGCGGCGTCCATTAAAACAGGAGCGTGGCTGCATTGTTTGTGTGTTTTCTCCTCCACGCTCCGCTGTACGTGATGAATCGGCCTCATGGAAAGCTTTTACATTCCCTTGTAGTTCAGCCAGGTTTCCACCGGTTTGGTCTGTGTTTTCTTTAGATCAATGGCGTGCATCGTGTTGCTGCTCTGAGAAATAATCAGCGGTTAATTATTACTTTTTTCTACGTGCTTCAGGAGGCTCGAGAGCACTAGGGGATGAAAACAAATCAAATAGATTCAGATTTTAGGGAATTCCTGTCCTCCTGTGACTTAAAGGGGGAAATGTGGTGCCGGGTATTCTGCAGAGTTTTGTTTATTAAGTCATTTGATGTCTGAGGGGGCGAGAACACGGTCGGATTAGTAACCCAGAAGAGAAAAACAAGCGTCAAATTATTCCCAATAGCTGCGGGAATCGTTTCAGATACAACCACCAACAAAACAATAATAATAAATGACGTATAGCACTCAATAAATGATATGTGAAGTACTATGACATGCTGTTTGTGGCTGAACCACATGATCATTAACCAGGAAGTATAAAGACGGCAAAAAGTCAAGGTGTATTTATTTGTTATTTTAACCCAAGCGACGATCTTTTCTTGCAGTTTTCTTGTCTAAACCTAATAAAGTTGTTTCCTGTGGAGACAGAAGTTTATTTTGAAAAGAGCAACCACTTGAATTTGACACGTTTTGCTGGACTTTTGTAGGAAAATGCACAAAAAGACATTGCATACGTCGACATAAACGCTGTATCTGTTTAAGATGTGGGAACGCTGTGGAATGAATGATTAAAAAAAACATCAGTTTTCTTTCCGAGCTCAAACCAGCAGCGTCCCGAGAATAACCTTTCAGCGAATAAAGTCCGAGGTTGTCCCAACAAAGCTGAACCTCTGGTTCGCTGACGCCCCGACCCTGCCAAGTTACATAAACTCAAAGACCCAGAATGCAGCTTGGAGGATGAGGGGGGAGGGGGCGCAAAGCAAGCAGGAAGCAAAGCGGAGGAAGGAAACCCTCGCTCCCTGTGTCCTTCATTTGCATTGCCTCGTCTCCTCCGGGTCCACTTGAGCGTCTCCTGTGGCCACTTCACTTTCCACCAATGAGGGCCCCAAAGAAAGGGGGCCCAATACGACGCCCTGGGGTTCCTCCTCTCCGTTTTCATTTTGGGTTGTTGTTGTTGTTGTTGCTTGCACCCCTGAGGGCAATAACCATTCACAGAATCCTCCCAGCATCCAGGAATAACTTTTCCCAGGAGGACGAGTGTTGAACGTTGATGAAAAATGGAAAAGGCGAGAGCTTTTTTAAAAAAAGGAGAAGACAGTAATGTGAGTTCAGGGTCAGGATCTCCTCCAGGCGATGCGCTACAAAGGACGGCCCCTCGTCTGTCGTATACCTTTCTTTCTTTTTTTTAAAAATCTGCCCGTATCGACTTTAATTTCAGGGTGCAGAGTGGAGTCGAACGACAGGATGTTATTAGAGAGTCAGTGTAATACATCTTTAGAAGTAGGTCAGCCTGGAAGGAGAACATCTTTTCCCCCGGTGGGGATTTTAAAAAAAATAAAATAAAAAATGGAGCTTCCACAAAAGATGTGCGAGGATTTATGTTTGAGCACCAACCGCCGATATAATGACCAAATTGGGGGATTTATAGCACATTCGCAGTGCAGTCTGGGTCACCGCGCCATTTAATTACGGAAAAGATCCAACTTTATGTATTTTTCCTTTATGAAGGAGACAGACGTGATGGTGGTGGAAGTCTGAGAGTCTTAACAGAACACTGATGAAGTGCTTTCGGTCTGTAAATGGACTTTAAAGGGTCGGTTCCTCTCATCTTCATAACTCTGACGAATATGAACCCAAATTATCTGCAAAATTAAGAGACAAGTGATGGTTGTTGTTTTTTTAAATAATTTGAGTGAACGAAACCCTTTCAGCAGCCAGCGCCTTGTGATTTAAACATTCTTCAAATTCTTAAAACGCTGCACCGTTTAAGGGTCAAAGGTCGCTTTGTGTTTCCGTCCTGTGTCTTTTCCTTCACTTCAACACAGAAAACACATCACGAGGTCACAGAGGGAGGTGAAGGAGAATTCATAAAGACTTTCATTCATGTTTAGAGAAGCCGAGGAGATATGAAGGAGGAATGAAGGAGGTATAAAGGAGGCATGAAGGAGGCATGAAGGAGATATGAAGGAGGTATGAGGGAGGCATGAAGGAGGTATAAAGGTGGTATAAAGGAGGTATAAAGGAGGCATGAAGGAGATATAAAGGAGGTATGAGGGAGGCATGAAGGAGGTATAAAGGTGGTATAAAGGAGGTATAAAGGAGGCATGGAGGAGATATAAAGGAGGTATGAGGGAGGCATGAAGGAGGTATAAAGGAGGCATGAAGGAGATATGATCAAGGTATAAAGGAGGCATGAAGGAGGTATAAAGGAGGCATGAATGAGATATAATCAAGGCATAAAGGAGGCATGAAGGAGGTATAAAGGAGGCATGAAGGAGATATGATCAAGGCATAAAGGAGACATAAAGGAGGCATGAATGAGGTATGAAGGAGGTATAAAGGAGGCATGAATGAGGTATTAAGGAGGCATGAAGGAGGCATGAAGGACATGTCGTGTCTCTCTGTTGTTGCCTCCTCGTGTGAAACAGAGCAACTTGTTTTCTTCTTGTTGTCCGGCCGTCGTCTCCTCTACCTGCTGCACGGACGCTCCAGCACCAGCTGGGAATGTTGTGTGTGTGTGTGTGTGTGTGTGTGTGTGTGTGTGTCTTCATCGACCTCTTCTGTGTGTTTACACAGGTTATCTTTTCATGTCTTTTGTTTGTCTCGTGTTGCTACGTGCCTGTAGCGATCGCTCTGTTGTTTTGCCGTTCAGTGTGTTTATCTGGGTTCCACTGTGCGTGCACGCGCGTGTTAACGTGTGTGTGTTTGTGTGTGTGTCCACGCGTGTGCGTGTCTGGCGTGACAGGTGCACGGGACCCCGGGCTCATTTAGCTAATGGGCTGTTTGTCCTTGGAGGCAACAGGGTGACCCGCCGATGAGATGGATGCTCTGGCACCGAAGAGGGGGTTCATAAGTAGGGCAGTGTGTGTGTGTGTGTGTGTGTGTGTGTGTGTGTGTGTGTGTGTGTGTGTGTGTTGGCCTCAATATGGGTCCTCTCCCCTCCAACAAGTTAAAAACAGCTCAGGTAATCCTCCTGTCGTGTTGCTGCCGTCTTTCTCGCCACATTTAAAACCCATTACAGCCAAGCAGAGCGTCCAAAACTCAATGAAGCTGCTCTCTCTCTCTCTCTCTCTCTCTCTCTCTCTCTCTCTCTCTCTCTCTCTCTCTCTCTCTCTCTCTCTCTCTCTCTCTCTCTCTCTCTCTCTCTTTGTTTCCGTCCTCTGATCTCAGAATATTTCATTCTTTTGCATCTACTCCTGAAATCAAATAGTATTCCTTGTAACTTAGTATTTTATAACAATTACGACATTTTAGGTTTTAAATATTTCAGACATAGAGATTCAGACATTGACATTTTTTCTAAATATTTTATTTAAATATTATTATTTTATTATGTATTTTTATTTATTGGCATTTTTTATTATTTTATTATTATTATGTTATTTTTTTTTGTTGTTATTTTATTATTTCGTTTTTTTAAATTATATTTCATTATTAAAATTATTATTAAATTAATTATATTTTTATTCATTTTGTATTCATTTAATTGTTATTGTTATACTATGATATAGTTATTTCATTTAATACAAATAATTCAATAATAATCAGAAGTACCTAGAACCCAGCGTTCATGTCATAAATGTTTTATTTTTTTATTCATGAACTTTTCAAGGGAATTATTCCCCTGAAATGAACATTCATTTCTGACCTTGATAGACATGCGAGCCGCCGAGGTTTTCTCATGAGGATGGAAAGATTTACTCAGCCCATCTGCACATTCCACACACACACACACACACACACACACACACACGCACACACACACACACACACACACAGACTTGAAAGTGTGCCAGCTGAGCAGGATCGAAGCCTGCCTCGTCTCCTCCACATCATTCATCATGTCGCCCTTTTAACGACAACACCTGTGTCAACGGCATGGGGTCTGCCGGAGTGTGTGTGTGTGTGTGTGTGTGTGTGTGTGTGTGTGTGTGTGTGTGTGTGTGTGTGTGAGGATTCATGTTTACAGGCACGCTCGGGTAACATGCAGGTCACATCTGGCCTGGCAACACAAGACCCTTCGACACACACAAACACACACTTACACACACTCACTTCGTGCCTCCGAGGGATGCTTGACCCTCGCCGGCGCCTCGTTGTCGTCTTTCCCCCGCAGAGCGCCGCTCCTCCGGCCCGTGACCTCGCTCTGTGTCGCCCTGACGCTTCACGCCGCCGCCGCCGGCTGACCGATGCGAGCCGACGCACAAGACTCTCCGTGGAGCCGACAAGGAGACAAGGAGACAAGGAGACAAGGAGACCGGCTCGCGTGCGGAAAAGAAAAGACAACAACAGCTGCTCCGCTTGCACTTTCATCAGGACGACACGTCGGTGTCACATGTCACATGTCACATGTCACATGTTTCTGCTCAGCCGAGGCTTCATTTCACCTCCTGGAGGAGCGCGTGACGCCTGCGGGGGAACGTTGAGGGTTTTTACTGCAATTAAAAAGTGAAGCGAGACCTTTGCTGAAGTCTCTATTGCGCAACGCTTCTCTGTGGGTCCTTAACTGTATGAACAGTCTTCACAGTGTGTCATCGCAACCTCAAACTGTCCTCCCACTGCATGCTGCAGACTTATGCACGGATATACAGCAACAAATACAGATTGAGAGCAAAGGAAGTGAGCTCCTTTTTCAGGGAAAAACATGCAAAACTTGGAGAAACGACAATAATCTGAACGATGAGGCGATTACATCATATGCAGACGTGCATATATATGCGGCACACTGCACGTGTGCACCCTCCTAATGAAAGCCTTCACCCGTTGCACGTCGGGTGTTTTGCAGAGATGTGAGCAGGACTCGAGCCGGCGGGTTTCTCTCACCAGGAGGTGAGAACCTGCAGAACGCATGAATGGAGAAAAAGTGCCAGGAGCGAAGCGGCGGCGGCGTCCGAGGGTGCGAGATAACAGCAGAGGTTTGGGACGTGTGCGGGGACTTTCCTTTGTGTCAATGAGCGAGTGTAGCACTGTGTGTGTGTGTGTGTGTGTGTGTCTGCACACGGTGACATACGGTGGATTATCAGCGCTGTGCGTTCTTTAAAAGATGTGAATCGTGAGGAGTCCGAGCGAGAGAGCAGGTCCTCTAGATATTACAAAGTGTAACAACAACACCTTGTTTTGTGTTATTTCACGATGAATACAAATTCTGAGGTCGTGGTTGAATGATTATGTGGGCTAGTGTGTGTGTGTGTGTGTGTGTGTGTGTGTGTGTGTGTGTGTGTGTGCATTTGGATGTGTCTAATGAGCTAACAGGGTTGTATTTGTGTGTGTTTGTGTAGGGGGGGTTGTTGTTTGTTGACCATGATTGGTTGTCTGTAAACAGCCTCTCAGTGTGTGTGTGTGTGTGTGTGTGTGTGTGTGTGTGTGTCAGACTGTCACTGGGTCATCGAGACAAAAAATTGGGTCACTGTGCTTTTTTTGTTTGTTGTTGTTTTTTTTGTGCTTTTTTTTCTCACAAAAAGTCGAATATTTAACGACAGCCAGAAGCTGTGAACATTCATTTGAAGATTTTCAAGTGATTCCAAGTGTGATTTTTAACCAAAAATCATCAAATCTAGATAATAAAAAATCATATTTCAGCAAAATCACTTCACTCTAAATGTCTCACTTAATATTCTGACATTTGAAATCAATCAAGGAAACGAAACTTGTTCTTTTTTCTCTTTCTTTCCATGATTTAAAGCATTATAAGTTCATTAAAGTGCTCAACAGACACGTTGGGGTTATTTTGACTTCTATGGGTTGAGCTGTTTCCAAAGAGAAGAAACAAAGTGAAGTGAAGACGATGCTGAAGACATCTTTTGGGGCCGGTCGGCCATTTTACTCTCGTTTCCTTACTTTGTGACTTTTTCATCTGCTCCTTCTGAAAAGCAGTGAAACAACGACGGTTGAATTTAGATGAAAATCTATTTTTTTAAGACTCATGCGGTTTTTGATCAAAGTAAATCTTCATTCAGCTGAGCGAGTTTTTTACATCTTAAAGTTTTTGACATCCAGAAAGGAGAAAAACTAAAAAGGAATGTTTTTCTGTTTGCATTTCCAAAATGTCCGAGTCCTTATTTTTACAGTCTCTCTCTCTCTCTCTCTCTCTCTCTCTCTCTCTCTCTCCTCTGCAGGTCCAGAATGTTCCCGTAACTTCACGGCTCCCAGAGGCGTGGTCAAGACGCCGGGCTTCCCCGAGAAGTACCCCAACAACCTGGACTGCACCTTCATGATCTTCGCCCCCAAGATGTCCGAGATCGTGGTGGAGTTCGACAGCTTCGACATGGAGCCCGACACCACGCCGCCGCCGGGCGCCCTCTGCCGATACGACTGGCTGGAGATCTGGGACGGCTTCCCCGCAGGTGAGGGGAGGGATGGAGGGAGGGAAGGAGGGAAAGAGAGAGGGATGGAGGGAGGAGTGGAATGACAGAAATGGAGCATGTGTTAGTGGAAGTCTGAGAGGCCGAAACGTGGCCTCCAGCTTATTAACAAGCTCTTTTACGGGGGAGATATGATGCATTTAACGTTAAGTTATGATCCATGAGGATTTTGTTTCACTATATACTCATAATCTCACAAGCGTTACTGTGTTATATCACTTTAAAGTGTTGAAATGGCCCTTGTGGTTGAGGAGCTAGACCTGTTTCAAGTCTGAGTACGACCACTTTTTCATTTTCGGGGAAAAAAGGCTCGATTTTTAAAAGACTCAAAGGAAGACGAGAACAAAGCTGCAGTCAACTTGCACCAAAATGAATGCCGATACGACCTTAAGGTCCATGTTTTCACTTGATTTACCGACTCAAAGGTCCGTCTGTGGGGCGGTTATTATGGAACATGCGTCCTCCTGCTGATAAAAGCAACCAAACCTTCATTTTGAAAGCGTTTGATGAACTAAAAAGACCTTTTCCTTGTAGCCAGAGACTTCAAAACAAGCTGTAAAAGATGTACCAAAGGTATTGTTGCACCTTTTTTACAAACTCCTTACTTAACTCATGGCTCAAGAACACAACATAATAAGACCGGCTGCATTTCCATGTTTGAAGGTGAGAGCGTTGAGGGAGGTGTGAGGGGAGGTGAGGGGTGAGGAAACGGGGATGATGGGATGCAGAAGCAGAAGCGCAGGGTGGATGTGTTCATGCTGCAAGCCGAGAAGAAGAGACGGATGAGAGACGCTGGAGGACGGATTCCCCCTGCAGATGCTGACAGGAAACAGACAGAGACGTGTGGAGGTGAAGGGGAGGAGGAGGGAGGAGAACAAAGGATGGATGGCGACGGCTCCCCCACAGGAGGGAGGGGGGGGGGGTTGAGTGATGGAGGCGAGCGAGGGAAGCTGAGACGAGAAAAAAAAGATAGACGAGAGGAAGACGAGAGGAAGATGTGGGCTCGTTTTTATTTTTGGGGGCACGACGCGTTTTGTGCTGCAGGTATCTGCACTTTTTTGGGTGATTATCCTAAAAAGTAAAAGCTTTCGCAAGTCTTGTTTTTATGATCATCTTCTTGGAGGAAATCCTCTTTTACAAGAAGACAAAGGCGCCGTTTAATAAAGTAAAATAACGACTTTCTGGATTTTACATCAATTCTCAGATTCATCTTTTCAAAGAC
The DNA here is from genome assembly GCF_023055335.1 of Clinocottus analis. Lineage (NCBI taxonomy): Eukaryota > Metazoa > Chordata > Actinopteri > Perciformes > Cottidae > Clinocottus > Clinocottus analis. Next base: position 19,516,883 of record NW_027175832.1, on the reverse strand, counting down.
ACTTCATACTTATGTGTTTAATTAAAAATTGCAAAATAATCTCAGCTCTTTATGTGATGACGTCGATTTCAAAGTGTTGAACGGTTGTGATTTTCAAAATAAAGCGCTCTGATCTTGCAAACGTCATTAAGGCGCGCCAAAAAAAAAGAGGACGAGTGTCCTGATTATGTTCCACATGTAGTCTGCGTCATGCACTACTTTCAGGAAGCGGTGACATTTCGAGCGATTACGACCCCCAAAAAAAAAAAGGAAGTAATTTTCCTCAAAAGTTCCCGCCTGCAGCTTGAAGCTAGCCGTGCTAGCCGTGCTAGCTGTTCATTAGCGGCTCCGCTGTCACTCCGCTGCGTTCATTGAGCCTCATGGAGGGAAGTAGTGACAGAGGCTCGCTCACAGCTTGCTCATTGTTCCTTCATGGAACCACATTTTTTGGCGAAAACGCGGCATCCTCCTGCTCCTCCCTCTGTTCTCCGCTCCTCTCTCGGCGGCCATTGTCGCCTAATTAGCCGCACGGTGAGCGGATAATGCTGAGAGCGACATACCTCGGACAGGGGGAGGAGGAAAAGGGAGGGGGGAGGGGGGGTGAGCGGGCCTGCCAGGGACGCACACAATACCCGCTGCTGTTCCCAAAAAAAAAAAAAAAGGCGCCGCCTGATTCGACTGCCAGGGAGGAAGACTGGCATGAGAACACGAGCACACAAAGACTGGCACAGGTACACGGACAACGACACACACTCTAGAGCCGCGCCAGCACACACAGCATGCCAGCATCCCTGCCGTCAAACGATCTGTGTGTGTGTGTGAGTGTGTGTGTGCATTCAGGTGTCTGTTTGCATCAATGCGTGTGTGTGTGTGTGTGTGTATGTGCGTGTATTCCCGCGTTAGCTGTGTGTGTCGGCGCGGATAACAAAGCCGGGTGAAGACCAGGATGTATTCTTCATCCCATCAAACGCCGTCGCAGTGTTAAACACGAGCACCAAACATTCCCATCATGCACTGCTGCGTGTTTTGTCTTTCTTTGAGAGCTGTAATTATGTTCTTCAGAGGGAGGTTTTTGTTGCTTTTGTCGTTCTTGTGGGATTGAATCACACAAACAGGACTCGATATGCTATTGAATAATTATTTAATATCTGATCATTTGATTTATCAATCTTTTTTTTCTTCTTTTTGTTCACAAAAACAAACCCTAACAATGAACATGAAGAATCTAACAAATATACACAACACAGAGCTTAACTACTTCTGTATTTTGGGCTTTTTCTTTTTACAAAACACTGGTTCTCTTGTTTGTTTCAGCCGGTTTGAACAGACACTTCCCTCTCTGTTCTCTTTCAGCACCGACCTGAAGGAAGCGTTAAATCTCAACGCTTCACTCCTACAAGTTGTTTATGTTGCTGAAATCCTGGATTTGAAATCTTCCCTCTACCTGTTGTAGATAAATGTGAACGCAGACACGTTGCTTGAAGGAGTTTTCAGGTTTTGTAGCTGATCTCAGTGACGGCATGAGACCGTGAGGCTGGAACATCTCACAGCGTAAACCATCACAGATTGAAACGACCTGTTGAACTGCCACTGATAAAAAATACATAATTCACGAGATTACTCACAACTCCCAGGAGGCCGTTTGGTTTCTCCTCTTCGTCGTCTCGCTAAACCCGTCGCCGTCCTTCTGTTTTCAGCCTCTGCTGTGTGAGAAGTTTTGATTTATATATTTCTATATTTAAACCTGTAGAGCCCTGGGGTCCCTTAATTAAACATGACCCCAAAAAATACATGTCTGATATCAAATTAAACTTAAAAATCAGGGCTACAATACTCTATGACGCCGATGTTCAAGCTCTAAACGCAACTCAAACAATAGCATTAGGTGTCAGGGTGCGGGATTAAAGGGCTATTTCGACATCCAAATGACAATAAAAATGGCTTTTCCTCAGTTACAAAGCTGTTTCTTTACATAAAAGCACTTCTTGCATTGTGTTTTATCTTTTAGAAAATCGACTCTTTTTTTTTTATCGCTCACTTTTAGTTTTTTGCTTGTTTTGCCTCAAATTGCTCAGAAAAAGAAAACAAAACAAAAAAACAACAATATTTTTGGGGGTTTCTTTGGATAAAAGCACGTCCTGCATTGTGTTTTATCTTCTATAAAATGTACATTGTTATTTCTTTTCTCGCTCACTTCTCTTTTTGGCTTATTTTCGCCTCAAATTGCTCGAAAAATACATTTTCAACATGTCTGACTTCCCTGTGCGCTGAACGTTTCCCCCCGGAGTCCTGGAGAGGCTGCGGATGAAGTATCTCCAGCAAACAGGAGGCAGCACGACGGCTGGCTTTGTTCCTCACCAGATAAGAAGCAGCACGGAGGAACCGGCCAGCGGCCGCGTGCAGGCGCTCTGTCGCCGCTGCAGGAATATAAGAAAATGATGTCGCCGCGGTGGAGGTTAGCTCGGTTTTAGTCACGTTTTAGTCACGGAGCTCAGCATCCAAGAAGAAGAAGAAGAAAACGGTCACTCGACGACACAAAGAAGATTTTTTCTTTACATTTGAAACTATAATAATGTCTGTTTTGGTCTGTATCGGTATTATTTTGCATTATTTGCCGTGCATATTAATTAAGAAAGGAGATGTCACACAAACGTCCTGGAAATGAGTCAAAAACTCTTTCGTTGTGCAGCTGACGGATTATTTTCGGTGGCGTTTTGTTTCACTGATCCATGTTTCCAGAGCCAATTATCTTTCTGAAAAAAAGGAAGAAGGGAGAAAAAAAACGGCGTGATTTGGAAAAATAGAGACGGCTAATTTAATTTAATTTAATTTGCTCCCCGTACAATGAAGGAGAATGAATGAAAGACTGGTGTAAGTCACTGCGAGCAGGTCCACTGTGCGTTGGTGGGAGGTTTGTCAACAGTTTCCTATTAAAACATTAACGTTCATTCTGGTTTGGCTTTCTGTGAAAGTACATCTCTATAATTAGACGCTAATTACAGAGTCCTGTCAAGAAATGTCCTCGAAAACGATTGAGAAATCACAGACTCTTAAAATATAATAAATGTTTGTTTTGAGGATTCTGTGAACACCTGCAGAACTGGACTATGTGTTGTGAGTTAGCTTTTGGGGGTTTTATTTCAAGATTTCACTGAATTTATGTCTTTCGCCACGATGGTATTCAAAGTTTTTAGGCTTAATATGAAATATAAGAGTACATAAGTTACATTTTTATAAGAATAATAATGATAAGGAGTGTTATTTTTCTATTTACAGTACTCTATTCATAAAAAAGACATGCCATGAAGGCACTGAACACCTAACAAACAACACAAATAACAAAAAGAGCCAAAGGAATAAAAAAAACAACAAATGAAACTAAATGAGGGAACAAAAGAACGGCAGAAAAGAATGCAAATCTCTAAAAATGTGTTTTAAGAAATGATTTAAAAGAAGTTACTGATTCTGCGACGTCTCACTGTTACATATAAAGTTACCTCAGAGAAACAAACACAGGACTTTCACCTGGGAGACTCATGTTCACGACCTGTAGGAAACCAAACAGAACAGTTTCATTTTAATGGTATTTACGTTGTTTTAACATCTTTCTTTTCTGGCCTCTGGATCAAAATGAGAGAGCGTAACAGGATGATTAACACCTGAGACGAAGGAGTTCATCCCTCGCTGCTCCCGCGTTGACTTCACACATCCAGGTTCATGCACGCCGTCGGGATAATAAGTGCCGATGCGTTTGTGCGTTTATTCCTGTCTGAGAAGGCGTCGCGCCGCTCGGCGGAGGTGAGAGATCACAGCCGACAGGAGATCAGCTGCTCCTTGTGTTTGTCGGCTTTTCAATCAAACGTCGAGTGCAGGAAAAGAACAGAAGGAGCAACAACGCTCCTGGAGCGACGACGAAGCTGACGATCTCTCTTCTCTCTTTTCTCCCCTTTCTCCTCCCTCATTTCCTCCCTCCTTGTCCACTCCCTTCCTCCCCTCAGTGGGCCCCCACATCGGCCGGTACTGCGGCCAGACGTCCCCGGGCCGCGTGGTCTCCTACACCGGCATCCTGTCCATGACCATCACCACCGACAACGCCATCGCCAGAGAGGGATTCTCCGCCAACTACACCATCCGAGAGAGGACGCTGCCCCCAGGGCACGAAGACGAGGGTGAGCAGCTGGAGCGCGGCGATGAAGGGCACGGGGGGGCGGGGGGGGGGGTGGACATGTGATCTGGCTTCAGGAAGCACCAGGGGTTCCTCTCCTGGATGTGTCTCATTAGTCTGGTACAGTATCTGCTCTGCGTGCGACCTTTGACCTCCGACCTCCACGTTACGGCACAGAATCTCTGCGTCAGGGGTTTTAATTTTTTTTTTTTTAGAGCATGCGGTGGAGAAAGAAAGCGGCTCGTTGTTTCTTGTGCTGCTGCTGACTCCGTAAGGTTTCAGGGGGGAAGAAACAGACGCGATGTCGCACTCGTCAATAGCCCATAAATAATACATACAACGGATCTTTTCATGCGTAAAAAATGCCAATTTATTATGAAGAGGCAGCGTGATAATCTCCAAGGGGACATCTGCACATTTTTATGTCCAGATAAGTGTCCAAAACCCCCACAGATGTTACATTTACGACCATAAAAAATCAATATATAATAAGTAATTCCTCACAATGGACTGAAACTGTTTGTTTCTATCTGCCTGCCCCCTTGTCACAGTTAAGAAAAACACATTTAGACTCCTGAAAATATATAATTATATAGTATTTTATACGTGAAGACTCTTTTATCTCCTCACATGGACCAAAAAATGTATCTTTTGACCCCTTTAGGGGCCGTGAACCTCAGGTTGGAGACCACGGCTCTGAACACAATGGACTGAAACAAGCAGATTAAGATCTCATTTAGCTGTTATTGCATTTGCTTGCAGTTTATTCATATTTGCCTGTCCCTTGTCACAGTTAAATAAACACGTTTAGACTCCAAAAATGTATATATATATATATATATTTTAAAGATTGAACGTCCATATTCCTTCTGTAATCGATGACAGCAATGCTAACGCTAACGATGACATCATCGTTACATGAAGCCCGTCTGGTGTCCGGGATTCAGAACATGTGAACAATCCCCACACGATGAGTTTTATCTGACTTCAAACTTTTAATTTAAATTGTGCTTAAACACACACACACACACACACACACACAGCTTGTATTTCCATCAGCTTTGACCCACTTCCATCTTCTGAATTAGGCCGATTTCACACATCGGGATGTTATCAGGAGATGAAGAGACGCTCGCGCTGCGATCTATTCGCTCTTTGTGAGTTGGGCTCTGTCGGGGGCTCCTGCTCCGCCGGGCCCTCGACCCCCTGCGGTGACCTCTTTGTTTAGGAATACGAGTAGAGAGGTGAGTTTATGTAAAGGTCTCGCGGGGGGAGACACTTTAGGAAAGAAGAGAATTCCACATTTTAACGACACAATTCACTGCAGCCGGATGTCATGGAAAAGAGCTAAAAATGCTCATAATGACAAAGATGTTGTGTCCTGCATCCTTATGGATGTTGTTCCATGTCAGGAGCTGACTGTAGCTACTGCTACTAGATATTTAATACCACATTATTCAATCACAACACAATGCATTGACCTGGGTGATGCCTCTGAATCACTCATGGAGGAAGACATCTTCACCAAAGGGGTCACAGTAATAATCGTCACTTGTTCTTGTGTTTTTTGCCATTGGCAGAACATGTGGTCGGTTGTTGGGTCGTTTGCATGGCGTGTGTGTGTGTGTGTGTGTGTGTGTGTGTGTGTGTGTGTGTGTGTGATAGCCGCTGTCGGTGGTGATCCATCTCATGACAAGTTGCACGAACGCCGTCTATATTTATCAGAACGTGGCTGTACAGTACGTGCATGTGTGAGAGATACATCTGCCCCTCTGGTCTTAACTGGCTTGGCTGAGAGCAGCACTGGTGTTAAACAAAGCTCTAACTGTGTTAGTTTAAGTAACACACACACACACGCACACACACACACACACACTCAATTACTTTGCCTACAGAGCTCAGCAGATTGAATTAAAGCTTCTCGCCACACACAAGTGACTGCACGTATGGGCTGAAGTAGGTCAGCTAGCACAAAGCAACATTGGCTAGAAGTCTTGGTTAAATGGTTGAAACGAGTGGTGGGAAGCATACAAATGCAAAAGCTGACTAAAAAGAGAGAAAAGACAAGTTTTTTGCTTGAACTTTTCACACAATCTGCTTGCACTGTATGTGTATTCAAGTCTTCAGGCTGCGACCTCCTTGGGAGCAAGAAAGGTGCAGAAAGCTTGTGACAGGAACACTCTGCCTTTACTTCAGCACTGAGATCAGAGGTTTCCAGTTAAAATGTGGATTTTTCAAGCCGTTTGCTCTTGCGCAGCAGCTCCGGCTGCTAGCAGTAGCCGTTTTGCTAATGCTAACGCTAACACCAGCAGCCAGAAGGAATGAGTTAGTAATCAAGTCTGCCTTCAGGCTGCGACCTCCCTGGAAACAAGGAAGGTGCAGAAAGCTTGTAACAGGAACACTGGAGCCTTTAGTTAGCTCTGAGATCAGAGGTTCCAGTTAAAATGTGGATTATTCATGCTGTTTGCTTTTGCACAGCAGCTCCAGCTGCTAGCAGTAGCCGTTTTGCTAATGCTATTGCTAGCTAGCAGCCAGAAGGAATGCGTTAGCGTCGGACCGTACCATTCTGGCAACAACAAAAAAGAAACTTAGCACCTAATCCTAACACTGGAAGCTGGAAACAAATATCTCTGATTCATTGTGCTTTTCATAATCTAAACATGGAACGAGTTTTGTTGTGGCGGCTTTCCTAAAAAAATAAATATATATATATATGAGCAAACTCCATTCTGTTGTATTTGATCCGCTTGGCTTCGTCCCACTTGGAAACGTTTCAGGGGGAGTTGGAAAGTTGTTTGTTGCCACTTACTTGTTCAATTTCATGACAATAGTGTTGCTTGATATTTATAATAGTGTTAAAAAAGAAAAAACAGCCGTTTTAAAATCTTGTAAAACACATTTTCGAACATGTGAAGCTCACACATCTGACACACAAAGGCAGACAACCACTGCTAACAACCTCTTTGTATCCTTTTTACTGCATTGTTTGTAACATCAATGCAAAATACTAAATATTAAAATTCATCCTCTTGAGGAGGAATTGCCGCCTCTGAAGGTTCAAACTCTCGCCGCCCTGCAGGGAGCTAACGGCTCGTCTTTGTCCCCGACCACATCACGACCTCCGGCCGCTTCCTTTGATCGGCTTTGCGATCGGCGGCGGGGTCGTTTTACATCCTTTCTTTCTATGTGGGACTCTGTGAAGGAGGCGTGAAGGTTCTCTTCTCGTGGAGTGAAATAAGATAAGAGCGACAAAAAAAAAAGAAGTGGTAAAGTGATGCACCGACACGGCCGATACCCTGTTCAGAGGCGTTTTCTGGCAGGAGAAGGGAGGAAGCTCTGAATTTTTGGATGATTTCAGGGGCCTGAACGTTTCTCGAGGTAACAAATATAGACGGCGTGTGTGTGTGTGTGTGTGTGTGTGTGTGTGTGTGTGTGTGTGTAGCGGTCTTTTTTTGGGTGATGCTGCGAGAAAACTTTTCTCTCCTCGGCTTATTTGTGGAACTTGGAATGATGTAAGTGTGTTTGTGTCCGTCTGGCAGACCTTGTGTCTCCAGACAGGCCTCCCACACACACACACACACACACACACACACACACACACACACACATAAATACTCACGTTTCCTTTTGGCTCCCCCCTGCTGTGACCGAGTGGACGCAGAGACTCTGACATTTTTGAGTTTGGTCCAAATGCTCTGGAGGAGAGCGTCGTCTTTCGGAGCAATCAAAGTCCTTTTAAATTAAGAGCTGAAGTCCACACGATGACATCATCGGCGGGACGCGCCCGTGTGGGTTCCTGTGTATTGTGTATTTTGTGTGCGTGCACAGTGTAAAAACATGACAACACAATGTGGATGATCGTCCTTCAAAGTGTTGCATCCAGTAGAAATGAAGCTACTTTTGTTCTGTTTCATATCATTTTAAATTGGTTTAGTTTTTGGTGAACAGGCTGAACGGCAGCTGTGATGGTTTTTTCACTATTTTTTTTTTAAATTTACATAATTCATGGAACTGGGTTATGAATACTATGATGCGCTGCAGTGTCAGGACAGATTAGAGGTTTGCAAAAAAGCTGTAAAGTTATTCTCGATGAGAATTTTTGCAAAATTATTTGGACGATTTTTTTGTTATTTTGACTCTTTTACTCCGCACATTGGATTTGAAACAATAACCATGAGGTGAAAGTGCTGAACTTCATCTGTTTACCTCCATATATTGTTGTGATAATATCATGTTGGCCCATCCGAGCTTTTCCAGCAATGAAACCACATGTTTTTGAGATTAAAATGCAAATATCTGTCACTTTCCCACCTATTCTCCATATTAAATAGATGAAATACAACGTTCACCCTCTGAATTTAGGTTATTCTCTTTCACCAAACAGGGATGAGCTTTATTTCTTTGCTAACTCATCGAAAAAATAAAAACCCTGACAGAAACAAATAGCAAAATAAAACGAGACTCGACCAAAAAACAAAACACCAGCGTGGTGCTCAGCCAATTCCTCCATAACAACTGTCAATACAAAAACATAAATACAATAAAATAGATAAGAAACCCTGATTAATTGGACAATTATTTTTGTTTTATTGACTGCACATTGGATATAAAACAATAACCACGAGGTTAAAGTGCTGACTTTCACTGTTTACGTTCATTTATTGTTATTTAATGGGTTTCATTTATTTGCCTCATCGTAAAAAAACACTTAATTCAAACTCGACAGGAACAATTAGCAAAATAAAATGACGAGACGCGGCGCTCAGCCAATTCCTCCATAATAAATGTCAACACAAAAACATAAAACTCAATAAAATAGATAAAAAAACATATTTTTTTTTACCCGTCTCTCCACGTCAGAAGCTCATGGTTTGTAAAAAAGCCGTAAAAGTGAAGAAGCCTGACTCTGGTTGAACTCTGGCTGATGGAGTTCTTCTGTCTTTGCAGACTTCGCCTGCATGGAGCCGCTGGGCATGGAGTCGGGGGAAATCTCCTCGGAGCAGATCAGCGCGTCGTCCCAGTACAACTTCAACTGGTCCCCCGAACGCTCGCGGCTCAACTACCAGGAGAACGGCTGGACGCCCTCCGACGACACCGTCAGGGAGTGGATTCAGGTCGGTGGGGTGTTCTTGGGACTTGAAACTGTGTCACACACACACACACAGACACACACACACACACACACACACACAGACACGGTCCTGGTTTTGGGAGTCTGATCTCATCGCCTGCGTTTGCTCGCTCATGGAGAAAACGGCGTTCCTCGGTTTGAACCCCCGACCGTCCCGCTGAGATCTCGCCGGCATCTGGTCTGAATATCGTTCACTCGGTTTGTGCCACTTTCTCTGCTCGGTGGGAGAAAGAAAGAAGAAAAACGTACATTATTTATTAAAATCGGCCTTGACGTAGCAGCCCGAAGAAGAAGGAGAAAAAGCCCAGTGATAGATTTCTTTCATCGTATTTGATAAACTAGCCGCTGTGGAGGTTTGAAGAGAAGCAAGTGAGGGTAAATTGATGGAGAACACATGTACGAGCTTGTATCTTATATTTATATTGCTTTTAAATGAGCAGCTCTGGTTCTAACATTGTCAATGCGGTTGGTAACGATGCTGAAAAACCTAAAAACTGGATTTTTGTTGTCATCTATCGTGAGGTTTCTGACTATAAATAGTGACATTTGTCTGTCCAACAGTAGAGTTTCCTTTCCTGATGTTGAGCACGACGTTGTGTGGTTTAATTCAGCAGTTTACAATAAGGTGTTGTAGTAAATACAACCAAGTCTTGAGCAGATTTAGCCGCTTCCTCATATACATTTAGCTGACACGAAGGGTCAGCTGAAGAACAAGGAATAGCAGAGGCAGGGTTTGAACCACCGGGCATGCTAACCACTGAGCCACAGTCACATCATTTACTTGTGTTGGTGAGGAATAAAGAGGAATAAAGATGTCAGTTCATTGGCATTAATATTGTTTCAGAGGCAGAGAGACAGAGAGGGGTAAAAACAAAAGGTTATTTTAGTGTTAGCTAACATTTAGCGTTAGCTAACACAAACCTTGTGGCAGATTACACTGACTGTTACACAGAAAATATGCATTTCCATCACATATATGATGTCAAAACGTCCTCTTGGGAGTCTTGAACCTGTGTTTTGGCTTTTTGCTCAGCAGAGTGTGTGTTTTATACGATTCGATGACTCTTTCCAACTTTTCAAGCTTCACAATGAGTCGAAAGTCTTCCGCACACATGAACAAAGTCAAGTTGTTGTCGGTGAACAAACACGAAGGAGCGCGTCGTTCATCGCCTTCAGCTGTAAAATCTACAGGAAGCAGAACCTGATTACTTTTGGATGACGCCTCTTCAAACGCAGAGTCCTGGCTCTCTGACGTATTATTGTCAACAACCCGCATCTGCTTTTCCTAGTCTGTGTTTTTTTTTAGTGAAACTAACCTCCGGGAGGTGAGACAGGAGGAGCCGTGAGGACCGTCCCATTGTCCGGGACAGGAACTCATAGAGGAAGACTCACAATGGCCCTCGCAGTAAGAGCTCGCCCTCGCTTCCTTCCCCGTGAGGGTTACGACAGGAAGTAGACAGGAAGTCGGCGTCGGCGCTGGATTATCAGCGGAGAGAGGCCCTCTATTGTCTGTCTGGGGACTTGTTGTAGGTCCCGGGCCCCTCTGGGACGTCCTGAGGTTTCATAGAGGTTGATGGGTTCACGAGAGGAGGAGGAGGAGCCAATACGCTTAAAATATATAGCTTTTTATTCCTTTTATTGACCAACAAATGCCTCCTGAAATGTGAAATTGTTTGACTTATTGACTAAAAGGAGGTGGCGCTTGAAATAAGGGACGTCACATTTATTAAGTACAAAATATTAGAAATCAAACAAAGAAAGGTTTTAGTTGTGAACACGTTAAAACCATCTTTAATATATTTGGAGGTATATAGGCATATTTATACCTCTAACTTACAGGAAAGACAATATCCTGCTTTAGAAACACAGTCTCGTTCTGGTTTTGATCGCTTTTTCTTGCCAGAGACGAGCTTTTTAATATTGTTACCTCTGTCGACTCGCACATGTAAAGATGTCACATATCACAATATATATAATATATTATATATATATATATATATATATATATATATATATATATATATGTATATATATATATATATATATATATATATATATATATATATATATATATACACGCTTAGATACGCTTTGATCTATCAAACATTGTTCCCTAAATGGACCACGAAGGCGACATCATGAGATTTGCACCGGTGACTCTCGGCTAGCAGCTAGCGGCTAGCAGCTATATCGGGCCCAGTTTGGTGTGTGTGTGGACATATTTCTATATATACATATGTGTGTGTGTGTGTGTGCATGTGTGTGTGTGTTCTGCTGTTGAAGTAGAGCTTTGTCGGCAGTCCCTCCTGGAGAAACAGCAGACCGTCCCGCTGCCACAGTGATTTATAGCCTGAGAACCGAGTGGATCCGCCCCACACACACGACTCTGTGAGGCGTTTGAGTTATGACTGCTGTGTTTTTATTTTTTTATTTTTTGTTATGAGAATCCATTTTTATTTGATTAAGTGCGTTGCGGCGCGGCGCGGCACGGGGGCCCGACTCCGCTCAGCGGGGTTCTGCCTCGCGGCTTTCCATTCATCTTGCTTGAGATGAAAATTATGACGTTGATAATTCTTGCATGACCGCCTCCTCCTCCTCCTCCTCCTCTTCCTCCTCCTGCAAACACCTCCATTATTCATTCAGGGTCATTTATATTTTATTGATACTATTTTGAGGTTATTATTCACATTGTTTTGTGACGCTGTACCAGACAGTGAGATCATTATTGAGCTTGTGTTATATATATTTATATATCTGTAATCATATTATGACTCATTCACTGCAGGCACGGTGAAGTCTCCATCGCTGTAAACCACGTTTTACAGATTGACCGAGGAATTAACAGAAACTCTCAAGTCGTTCTTTGGCAGTATATTCATATATATATTGATATCTTGACGTGAGAGTAGATATCCTCTTAGATTTTTAGATTTTAGATGTCATCAAATGGCAGTATTTTTTCTGCTTTTTCTCAATTTCACATCATTTCTTAACTGCCTTTAAGAAATGCTCCAAAGCTCTGATCAGATCAGTTGCATTCGTGCCTCATTTGACCGAATGTGTTTCCAAAATGGCCGCTAGGGGGGCGGCTTCTTTTACAAGTGAATTGACTTAATTGGCTCGCATGATGTAAGCCCAGGAAAGGCTTCCTTCCCCTCCCCGCCTTCAGGTATTTATAGACGCCTTGCCGTTTGTCTCCGGGATCTTGTTTGACGCCTCCAGGAAGAGCTCGGCTCGGCATCTGGAGAACACATTTGGTCCTCGTGCGAGCGGGGGGTTTGTTGTCGTAGCCCGAGTGGAAGACAAAAGATGCCCCAGAGAGCATTAACAGGTCTCGTTATCCCCAACTAGACCTCTGGAGCAACGCTTCAGTGAACTCCCAAACACAGGAAGTGTCAATAACACAAATCAGACGGACGCGGAGGCGTTCGTTTGAGGCCCGAGTCGAGTTTCAAAGTAGCAAAAGCATCTTTTTGCGTTGTTCGAATCGCAAAAAACCTGCGTGTAGCATGCGTGTACTACTCATTATATGAATAGTTTCTGTCATATTCATGTAATGTGCTGTAACTCTTGTTACATCTATTGCTTCTGTCCATCCTCCTCTCTCGCTCTATGAATGTTTCATCCCTTTTTTCCCTGTAAAAGGGTTTTTAATATCTTTATTTGGGGAGTTTTTCCTGATCCGATGTGAGGTCCTGGAAGAGAGATGTCATGTGTACAGATTGTAAAGACCCCCGAGGCAAATCTTGTGTTTGTGATTATGGGTTACACAAAAAAAACTGAATTGAAATAAGAGTTATTTCATTCATGAAAGAGCATAAAGCCCCAGAAACCAAAGTAGATCTAATTAGCCGGATCTTTCGGCGACCTCGAGGCCGCCGAACGAAAGAAAGAGTTCCAGAAATGAGAACAAAAGTTATTTCTTTTTTCATCAATGCCAACGAGTCGTTTAAAAAAGTTTCTAATGAGGTTTTACGGCCCGACGCCGCTAAGAAGTGACTCAGCAGACACGTAACGATGTGAAAGTCCCAAACAAAAACAATGCTACGTGATTATTCCTCCAAGTTTTAGATCTTTAATTAGCTGTGTTTTCATGCATTTTTTAGGAGACACAGTTGTCTAATTAGATTGTTGCATTTGTGTTTTTTGGGGTGTGTAAACCCTCAAGGCCGCAAAAAAACAACGAGTCCTACTTTCTGAATAATCGAAAGGTGCCATCAATGACTTCACACTGCAGATTAAGGGTTAAACCTGCTTATAATATTGTAGTCTAGAATCCAAAAAGTGCTCTATAAATATTTGTATTACCATTGTGTTTGTTAAGCATTGCCCAAAACTGTGGGAACGAGATAAATATAAAGGTTCATACGAAGATTTAATTCAAGGATGAGGAAGAAGAGACAAATATTGATGTTACACAAATCAATCTGTCTTTTCTCTCAATTATCTAAACACATGGCTCTTCGGTTGAACTTCTCATAACTCGCGTTATCAAGGACTTGACTCGTGACTCACGGCATCATTTTTAAGAGGTCACAAGCTAAAGATGACTAAAAGCCACTTGTTGATGTTATCATGAACACACACACATCTTCTAGTAGCTTGTTTATCTCATTTCCCAGCAAAGCAACTGTGTGTTTATTACATAGAGTGCGTGGTGCATTCAGGGGGGGCGCAATCTCGTGGGAATTTCGATTAAAAGGCGTCTGGGAACGTCGGGCGAGCGAATCCCAGGAAACACGGATTCCCAGGCGTTTCCCTGTCCGCCCCCACAAACCCACGGGAGGCTATTTTCTGCTTCTGCAGCGGGAGAAGCTCAATCCCTCCGGTCTCTTCCCATGTACAGTATCACAGCGTGCAGCGCCTCCATGGGAATACAATTACACGCCATATATGTATGACACGCAGCCTACACATGCTGCAGCGCGGCGTATTTTTGGGTGTGCAACTGATCGTTTGCAAACTCGACAAACAGGCAATTTTTGTTGAGTTGCAGTGGAATGAAGTGATTAATGCACAGTTATATGAACATACATGGATTCCCTTTCATGGCTTCATGCAGTTTGGAGGAACTTAATGTGATAACTGTGCATGTAGTTGCATGGCGGAGTATTCTTAATTTGAGATATTTAAGCGTTTATGGACAGTATATATACATATATGGAAATCGGGGATTTAAAACGACCACTGCAAGGCTTCCTGTTATCACTTCTGCTCTCTGTGATGATAACTATCTTTTATATTTTATTATCTCTGGACGCTTCTTTCGCCGCAGTGAGTTGAAAATACCTCGGTCATCTGAACGAGATGGGTTTTTTTTTTAATCTGTTATTTCGCCCTAAGATCATAATTTCATCAGGAAACTTGAGGCCAGAAGAGATGAGATAACGTCGCTGTAATTTCACTCGGAGTTACTTATCTCCAGGATGGCTTTGAACTGCTGCTTGAAATATATGCTTACATTAGTTTATTCGATTAACAGGAAGAAAAAAAGTTTGACTTTGTTCCTACTTTTGTCAGAGTCTTAGATCCAAAAAGAAAATTTAAACAGGTTTCACGTGGTCGACTTTTTAGGACGTCCGGTGAGATGATTTAACACAATCAGACATTTGAAGATGAGGAGATTCCCCTCAGACACACGAGAAGTGTTGGCTATTGTTAACCTGCTAAACTACATGCTCTTGTGACAATCTGTGAACTTTATGTGTGTGTCGGCTTCACTGATGTAGTTCACAGAATGAAAACAGGAGAAGCTAATGGCTAACAACTGAGCGTCCAGATGGGTGGCATTGAAAACATCGGTTTGTTCTGGTTTCTTTTCTGCCTTTCTTTGTTTTGGATTATGAGCTAAAGCATCAGCACGAGACGTTTAAAAAAAAACACCAGCCGCTGTTTCCTGTGTCCACATTAGCTGGCTAGCTTGTCGCGGTAGCTAGCTAAGAGTTTGTCGAGTTTAACCCAGATGTTTTTTTTCACCTTGATTGTTGACATTTTTGGGGGAAATTCTTGTGGTTTGTTCTCCCCAAAGTCAGATGACAGGAGGAACTCAGTTTCCTCCTTGTTTGTAATGACAGAGATCTGGGGTTTGTTAATATTAGCTTAGCACAAAACCTGGAAACAGGAAGGAACCGACAGCCAAGAAAAGTAGAACATTAGTTCCACCAAACTGCCTTTTTTTAATATATTAAAGATGCTTAAAATGATGCATCTACTCTTTTAATTCCTGCAAAAACTTACTTATTTTACTAAATTTACTGTAATATTATTTATTGGCCGTAACTGAACCTACTTTTGTCGTTTTCTTTTTAGTTTAGCTGTTATATATACTTTGTCCTTATTTACTCTCACAAAAACTGTTGGTCTGAAACAACCACTTAACCGAGGAACACACACACACACACACACACACACACACACACACACACACACACACACACACACACACCACAGGTCACACACTAGTCATTAGTGATGCGGGTGGACAACCGTAAAATGGATCCTGAGCTGGTTCCCACACACTCACACACTCTCCTGGACATCCTTGTGGACGGGCGACCCGGGACTCAAACCCTCAGCGTATCATTGACTCAACAGGCTCTCATTGAACACGTGACCGACATCACATGTTGCAAACCGTCTATTTCTAGTAGTAGGATGTTGATTATAAGAACAATGACAATAAATAACGTCAATAAATAGCACAAAGAGCGTCATTGTACTTTTAGCTGTAAACTTCAAATGTTTATCCGTTGTTTTTTTTTTACCTGCCAACTACTTTTCATCCACTCTCATTTGTAACACGTTGTGTTACAGCTGACTAAATATGTAAAAACGAGTCCTTCCATCCTGTTTGAATCCGTCCATTGACCTGTGTCTTGTACCTTCAATGTTTCCAGGTGGATTTGGGATTTCTCCGATTCGTCACGGCCATCGGGACGCAGGGCGCCATCTCCAAGGAGACCAAGAAGCAGTACTATGTCCGCTCGTACAAAGTGGACCTGAGCTCCAACGGGGAGGACTGGGTCACCGTGAAGGAGGGCTCCAAGCAGAAGGTACAGCGACGAGTTGCGACGACTCTGCGCTCTAACCAAAGGGAAGGGAGGATGTCCGAATCAGTGTTTTTTTCCGAGGCTGGCCAGCATTTGGCAGCATCCCTCATCTGAGACGAGTTCACTGAAAGTCTCATCGGCATCGGAACGCATTTCTTTTGGAAAGAAAAACGCCGGTCTGAAAGTCGTCTCGGAGGCATCGGTGCAGAGATGAATGGAAAGCTTCCAGAGTCTCTCATGAAGGGACATATTGACGCGGAGCAAGTACATATGCTCGCGTCAAACACTTCATGTAAAGTACGCTTCAATCGAGCATGAAGAGTTGTGTGGAGAGCCTCGCGTTGAGCAGCCGGTACACAGAATATGTACCGCTTTTGTTTCCTCAAACAAACAGCTCCTGTGTTGTTGAATGACGGTTCAAGTCGAGTGCGTTCGGTCACAAGTCGAGGTCATACCGGATTCAAAAGCTTGATGTACAGTCAGCTCGTTGTTACGCATGTTGTGTGGCTACTCATGCAGGAGATGAGGGACTTTGAGTACCAGAGTGGATTTGGGCGAGCTGTGGTTTGGTGGTCGTTGCTGTAGCAGCAGCTGCACGAGCAAAATGAGATGTAGGAGTACAGCTGTACCGAGAAGGTGTATCGAAGTACCAAAGTAACAAAGTAACAGAGTAGTAAAGTAACAGAATAACAAAGTAACAGAGTAGTAAAGTAACAGAATAACAAAGTAACAGAGTAACAAAGTAACACAGTAACAAAGTAACAGAGTAGTAAAGTATCAGAGTATCAGAGTAACAGAAGCATTAATCTCCGGTCCTCTTCGTGTCGTCCTCAGATCTTTCCAGGCAACAGCGACCCGGTCGACGAGGCCCGCTCCGTCCTCCCCAAGCAGACTCTGGCTCGCTACGTCCGGGTCCGCCCCATGTCCTGGGAGCAAGGCATCTGCATGCGCTTTGAGATCTACGGCTGCAGGACGTCAGGTAGCCACACTTATATACTTCCAGTACACAAACTCACGCGATGTGAGGCGACGCTGCCGGCTTGAACTCTTGTTTTTAAATTACTCCTGTCAGTACTAGAATATTCCATTTAAGATCAAACATCTACTTTCAACTTTCACTTCCATTTTCCAAGTTATTAAAAAACATGTACACGATTCATGGTCATCATATCTATACAGGAAACACACAAATTGTATGTCTCAACACTGAAAATTCACATTTTTTCTGACCTAGACTCAATGTTAATTATTTTATGGAACATCTTTCTTTTTTTTAACCTAAATCTTAACTTTCTTTAAAGATCAGTGAACTTTTGCACCCAGTTGTTTTGTTAAACGTCAAACTAACTTACTAAACATCTACAAAATGTTACAAAGCAAAGTCTTTTACAGCCATTACGTGTGTTTTTCATGAACACTAAAAGCATCTTTACGAAGGGAAAAGAAAGTAATGTTCACACTTTGTGTTAAAAACAAAATGAGTGACAGTTTAAAAAGACTTCTTGACGAGTTGTCCTTTTCGGACTCTCCCGTTAACAGCGTTTTCTCACTTCTGCACACCGTGAATCAAACCGACATCTTTTTTTGGCGGCGGGACGAGCAGCTCCTGCTGCTCTCTGTTGAGTTAAAATAATCACCGCTTCCAAGGCGAGCGCAAACTCCCACAGAAGGACGCCGTTATTCATTACCGAGGAGCGAAGGAGCATCACGACCGCCTCATTACTCATCCCCCCCCCTTGAACATTATATAAACCTCAGTCCTTGGTGCGGTACGAGAGAGCTCCACCTCGTAGATATTAGGCTCTAACTCAGACGGGAACAGGCTGTAAAGTGCCAGACAGGTGATTCAGGAGATGGAACGACACAATTGAGAAAGTGTGTGTGCGTAAGTACGTCATTCGCTCCTAAAACCTTAAACCTTATCCTCATTTTCACTTCAATTTAATTCAATTTACGTCTCTAAATCCCAAACCAAACTCCTAATCCAAATCAGGCAATTTACAGAAGTAATGAAACACACGGGGGAAGAAAAAAGCTCCTTTTTTTGCCCATTTAGTCCGTTGTTTGTATCCCCGGGGGGACATTTGGTCCTCGTAAACACAGAAACACACACACACACACACACACACACACACACACACACACACACACACACAGACAGTGCCAAGGAATTTAGGTCCCCGAGGAGCGGTCGTTAATCCATCCAGATGTAACTCGGGAAGCTTTTGTCAAACACAAAATATCTCTGACTGCCTGAGCCCAGGATATTAGATCCGGCTCGTTGTGCGTAATGGACTTAACTCGACTCGCTGCGTCCGGACCTCCACGTCCACATATTTAAAATGTTTGAGTTTAATTAAGTTTTCCTATTTCCCAGAAAACAAAAGCTTGTTTACTTCCTCACGCTTGAACAACAGACCGGGCCGGTTGGTCAACAGAGCGCCTGAAGGTCACATGTCTCGTCCCGGGTTCAGGAAACAGAACGTAGACGTGTGTGCTCGTCCCTTTCGGGTGAAGAGCGGTCACACCAGTTATATCAGCATGAAAAATTATCTTTCAAACCCCCAAACCGCAGATTTATAAGGCTTTCAGAATCAACAACTTCTTTTATATCACTTCATAAAACCATTTTTATAGAATTCCTTTCAAGTGACGTCGTCCTTTTCTGATCTATTACGTTCTTTTGTTCCCCTGTTTTTGTTTGTGTATTTTATTTGTTTGTGTGTTTGTTTTCTACTCCATTTGCTCTCTTTTGGTCATTTGTGTTGTATTCATTGCCTTTATGATATGGTCCTTTTTGTTTATCGGTATTTAGGTAATGTCTATGCTTTGCTTTGTAAACTTTGTTTTTAAAGGTTTGAGATTATTATTTATTTACATATAGCCAGAAACTAAAAACTAAACTAAACCAATCGTCGTTGGTCCTTGAACAGATCATGTGTGACAAAAAACTTAAAATAGTATTTCATCATTTCATCCTGCATGTCTCATTAAACATTTTAGCCAAAAATAAATAGTTTGCAGTGACGAGAGTCTGTAAAAAAAAAAACATTAAATTATACGCTCCTCTGCGCCACTAAGAAGCCATGAATGACTGATTCTATGGTGTTTAGCAGTTCAATAGTTCAATATGTACAGCACATACATATATATATATATATATATATATATATATATATATATATATATATATATATATATATATATATATATATATATATATGTATTTATGTTGGAAACACTCGTGGGCACTTGGATAAATGTTGTGGACTACCTATAGATTACATTATTTCCAATTTTTATACCAAATTCGACCTTTTATGACATTATAACTGTATTCGTGATGTTTCCACAGAGGTGCAGGACGCTCAAGTCTCTCGTTAAAATATATATATATATATAAATCTACATTATTCTATGTTGAAACTAAGTCCACCCGGAGTCGGCAAATGAGTCTCTGGTGTTTTTTCCTCTTGAGTTTAATCACTGCAGCGGCGCCCCGAGGGCATCGCCGAAAACTGCTGACTCGAGCGGTGACAAGATAAGGACGTTTCTTATCGTACTGTAACCCTTTTAAAAGTCTCTTATCCACCACTGCCCTCCCTGCCTCCCTCCCTCCCTCCCTCCAGACTACCCCTGCTCCGGGATGCTCGGGATGGTCTCCGGTCAGATCTCGGACGCTCAGATCGGCGCCTCGTCGTACGCCGACCGCGGCTGGGTGGCGGAGAACGCCCGCCTGTTGACGGGCAGATCGGGCTGGACCGGCCAGCAGACCAAGCAGCCCTTCAGGAACGAGTGGCTGCAGGTGGGGGGGTCGATGCCGCGCCCGGAGGTTTACTGGTCAAACTCTGATGTGCCTTCTTATATTGTCAGGGTGTGATGGGAGTTTGCTTCCTTCTTTCTGCTGGAAATGATTTGTTGAAGATGAGATAATCCTTTATTAGTCCCGCAGTGGGGAAATTGCAGGATTACAGCAGCAAAGTGCACACAAGAGACACATAGTGAATAAATTAAGTAATATAAATAAACACTAAAACAGTAATTAAAACCGTAAAGAAGAAAGCAGGAGCAATATTAAATATACAGACGGAATAAAAAAGTATATAAAGTACTTAAATATATTATATATTGCATCAGATGAATGTAATTAAAAGTGGCCAAAGAGATTAAAGTGATGCAACCGTAGCACACTAATGTTAAAAAAAGTTAATGTTAAAACCTTCAATATGACACACCACCTCAAATAAGCCACGCCCACCTTCAATAAGTCAGTAAACAGCATGAAGCTACACAAGGACCCACACAACTCCGATAAAAGCAACACAATGACAATAACCACGATCGCTCTGGAGAAAATCACAGTAATTTGTCAATGAGTCAAACCAGCAGTTGTTGTTTTCTGACCCCTCCCTCGTCCTCCCCGGCAGGTGGACCTGGGCCAGGACAAGATGGTGAGCGGCGTGGTGATCCAGGGAGGGAAGCACCGCGACAGGAACGTCTTCATGAAGAGGTTCAAGGTGGGACACAGCCTGGACGGGGACGAGTGGACCACCGTCAAGGAGGACAACACCACCAAGCCCAAGGTCGGTCCCACATCCAACACAGAAAGAAAGGTTGAACTTTATTTAGCGAGTTGGATTCAAGCCTCGAAAAACATATTTTTCTCGCGAGCCAATCAGAGCAGACTTGGCGTTTTTCTTAAAGAGACAGGCGCTAAAACGTTTCAATACAGATATATATATATATATATATATATATATATATATATATATATATATATATATATATATATATATATATATATATAAATTATTGGTATTTACTCCCTAAAATCTCTCCTAATGCCACAATCCAGACGAGCCCAGAGAGAGGAGCTGATGAAACATGAATTCATTCATTCACTGCTTCACCGGCTCCGGGTTTCACCTCTCAGGTGACGCCGTTAGAGGTTGTTGGAGCCGTGTTCGGGCCGCACTCTGGGATAGAAACGTTCAATCATCTCTTCCGTGTGTTCAAGAGGAGGCAAATACAGAAAATCAATGAAAGGTATGAGATGATATCTGATAAGATACGGCTTGTATTGATCCCCAGAGGAGGACTGCAGGTGTACAGACGAAGTGAAATAAATAAAGGAGAAGAAGTAAACATTGAAACTTTTAAAAGTTACAATGACACTAAAAGCGCAGTGATTTTTGCAGTCAAGACAGGAAGTACCAAGACTCCATGAAGACGACTTTAGGTGACAATGCCGTACTGCTCCGTTTGATTGACGGGTGATTTAAAAAAACATTTCATTCATTCGCTCAGCTCTGAAAACACCAGTTACCGTCTCGGCTTCCTAACCTCCTCTTGGCGATTTCGAGCGCCTTTTGATTCTGATCCTCGCGAGGAAATTTGTGTCATTGCTTCCTCGGGCCCGGCTTCCTCTCCTCGTTGGTGCGACATCCTCCCTGTATGCGCTCCAGATGGCGGGGAGGAGGAAGAGGAGGAAGAGGAGGAGCACGGGGTCGAACCGCCAGACTCCCGCTGATTTACTCCAGGCGGAGATCTCCACGCTCCCCCGTCCCCTCGATAATCCTCCCTGCGCTTGTTTCCTGTGTCTTTTTTATATAAAAATGGAGGCAGGAAGCGCTCAGCGAGGCCCCCGGCCGCTGCACGAGTGGACGCACACGTCTTCTTGGCAGCGCCGTACGCGACACATACGCTCGCGCGTAAATATGAGCGCACGTGCACATGGTCGCACTCAACCTTGAGCACGAGCACGAGTAACAGTAACACCCCAAAACCACTGTTTGATTGACTTAAACACTGATACGACAAAACCATTTCTTTTAAACTTACTGCCAAAACACTGAACTGTACTGTCAGCGTGTGTGCACACAGTGATCAATGTCTTTGACCATCATTGATTGGCAGAAATAAAGAAAAACATGCACATGAGCCAGTTAGCATTGAGGTCCAGATGTTTAAATACCAAACTCAGAATAAATCAATATTTAAAGCTGACATCTCTATTACGAAACAAACATGCTGAAGACAGGACGATACAAACGCAGCAATACATATGTGTATTTTGTAAATGTGGACGCTCAAAAATGTGCAATTTTCAAAGTGACACATCCCATCATGCCGCACTGCAGCGGCGAGGGAGGCGTAAAGGAGGCACTTCAGACACTTTTCTGTTGTTTTTGTGTCCCACCTCTTTGCTCCCGGTGTGACGGAAATCATTCTCGTCTGTGCTGCTTCCATGTTGGATTCACGATGAAAAAGAAAAAGCATCTGACTCTGGTTCTGATTTCCTGGCTTTTGTCTTTGTTTTTCCTGTATTTTTTCTTTTCATATCAAACTCACTGATGCTTGATCAGAAGCAGACCGGCATCAGGACAGCATGTTATTGTTTGCTTGGTTGTCGGCGCCGTGGCTTGGCTTTAACTTTCGCTGCAGAGTTTCCAACAACAGCAGGAAAGAGCACTCAAATTTGTTTGGGATTTACCAATTTATCAATTACATGTTGGAGCAAAAAAACAAAACAAATTTTTATGAAATTACAGCCTCTACATTCACTCTGGAGCGGATCTCTCTTCTGATAGAAGGAACATTGTCCTTCCACATTCTTTGAATTAGCATCACTGGTGTTGGAAGTCCTTACTCGCAGCAAAAAGTCTTTGAACTTTTGTTCTTCATGACATTTGCAGAACACACATCTTCTTTTGATACTCAACGGAAAAAATCAAACGTGAACAACTATTTGCCGCTGGGAGTTTACCAACTTTAGTTCGGAGCCTCACATCAGTCTTCCACATGTCAATCATACCGTTAAAGTCGGGTTGCAAGCCGCTAATACCTCCGGTGGGCGTCACCGCTAGCTCCCCCGCTGTAGCCAGCTAGCGCTGCTGCTAGCTCTCCACTAGTTCCCTGACAAGCACCGAAGGTAGCGGGCTGAGCCCCGGCTCACCGCCCAACTTGGGCAGCGGGGACGCGGGCAGTAGCAGCAGGAAGCTAGCAGCTAGGAGCTAGCAGCAGGAAGCTAGCAGCAGGGAGCTAAGAGCTGGGAGCTAGCAGCAGAAAGCTAGGAGTTGGGAGCTAGCAGCAGAAAGCTAGCAGCAGAAAGCTAGGAGCTGGGAGCGAGCAGCAGAAAGCTAGGAGTTGGGAGCTAGCAGCAGAAAGCTAGCAGCAGGAAGCTAGGAGCTGGGAGCGAGCAGCAGAAAGCTAGGAGCTGGGAGATAGCAGCAGAAAGCTAGGAGCTGGGAGCGAGCAGCAGAAAGCTAGGAGCTGGAAGCTAGCAGCAGAAAGCTAGGAGCTGGAAGCTAGCAGCAAAAAGCTGGCAGCAGGAAGTGAGCTAGCAGCGCTAGCTTGCTACAGCGGGGACACCCATTTACAGTAGTAGCGGCTTGTAACACAACTTTTACGGTAGTTTAAAAAACAACAACACTATTTAACTGTTTTTTTTCTGGCATCTGGCAAACGCTGGTTGAACTCAGGTGACGTGCGTTCACGTCCTCTCTCTTTCGTCCTCTTCCTCAGATCTTCCTCGGGAATCAGAACCACGACACCCCAGAGCTCAGGTCCATGGGTCCCCTGCTGACCCGCTACGTCAGGATCTACCCGGAGAGGGCCACCATCGAGGGCCTGGGCCTCCGCCTGGAGCTGCTGGGCTGCGAGCTGGACGGTGAGTTTTCCACCGAGCGACAGGTCGTGACCCCTTTTGACTCCGCATGAAGAGGCGTTTCAAAGATTGAGACATTTTTAGGCGACCACAATGTTATAGAGAGAACGCAGCTTTAAACACATGAAGCACAGACTTCTATACAACCAGAGGAGTCGCCCCCTGGTGGTCAGGAGAGAGAATACAAGTTTAAAACACAGACCGCGAGGTTTCTCCCTGATGACGGAGAACACAGCTCTACTTTCTGCGTCTAAAACCTTCACATGTTACCAACATTGCACGCGAACGTGAAAGCCAAAAAGAGCGAGTATAAAATGGATCAAGTGACTCCGGGTAAAGGCCGTCATCCCGCCTCCAGGCAGGGCAAGGCCATATCACATGGAGGGTTGATATTAAAGCAGAACACTCCTGTGGTTTCTGGCTCCGGCAGCAGTTTCTCTCTCAGCTCGGCTTTCACAAAGGCAGCTGAGTTCAGCGGGTCGCTCTGTAGGTTAGTTTGATCGTCCGCAGTCTCTTTGAGTCGACTGAAACCTGAAATTGCACGCGTTTGGTTTTCCGTGCACGTCGTCGTCAGGCTGGCAGATGTTAATGTTTTACTATGCAAGCCCAGGAAACAGCTGAGAATCCAGAAATCAAAATGAAAGTACGTTCACGCTGCAAGAAAAGCTGCAGAAAAGCTCCGTTTTCATCATCTCAGCTCCTCTACCTGACCCGCTGCAGGGAGCGGTGTGTATTTGAGAGAGGAGGTTTTCAATCGTTATCGTACGCTTTTTGTTTGTTTGAGTGTCGCGTGCGAAATCTTTCAGGAAGAAAAACACTCGGCAACATCAAAACGGAAAAAAAACGGCGAACAGCTTTTCCAGATGAACTTGAATGAACGTGTTTGTGGCTTCAGACGACCGACCAATCAATCATCGAGCAGCGGAGAAGGGAACTACTTACACTTTCAGGCTGCTTATCTGCAGTGTTTGGTGTTATGAGAGAGCGAGAGAGAGAGAGAGAGAGAGAGAGGGAGAGAGAGAGAGAGAGAGAGAGTTAACATAAAAGGCTGACGCATGCCATGGCAGGCTACTATCTGTACTGCAGCAGCGGTCAAAGCTGGATGCTGTGTGTGTGTGTGTGTGTGTGTGTGTGTGTGTGTGTGTGTGTGTGTGTGTGTGTGTGTGTGTGTGTGTGTGAGAGAGAGAGAGAGGGCTCGACCTCCCGCACTAGGTGAGGGAGGAACAGATGAAGGGAGGAGGGAGTATCTGGTTGCTCTGCAGGAGGAACGAGGAGAGGAGAGTGTTTGTGTGAGAGAGGAGGAAGAGGTAGAGGAGGAGGAAGAGGAGGAGGAGATGAGAGGAGAAATAAAAACTTCAACTTTGTGAGCTAAACAGAGAACGTCAGGAGCAGCTAATCATATTTATTTGTGTTCCTTTATCTACAAGTAAAGTTTATCTGAAAGAAAAACATAAGAAAGAGTCCTGAAACACTTCTCTCTCACGTCATGAAACACATCAGAAGAGCCTTTAAAAGCTGCTTAATTGTGTTGTATTGTTGTATAGATGCCTGAGTGAAGCGGCTTACACACTTAAAAGATGGAAAATGAGTGTGTGTGTGTGTGTGGCATGTCGGGCATGAAAGGAGAGAGACCAAAAGGAAACAAGAGAGGAAGAACAGCGGCAGACGGCTGTTGTGTCTGACTCACAACCAGATGAACAG
The DNA here is from genome assembly GCF_023055335.1 of Clinocottus analis. Classification (NCBI taxonomy): domain Eukaryota; kingdom Metazoa; phylum Chordata; class Actinopteri; order Perciformes; family Cottidae; genus Clinocottus; species Clinocottus analis. The sequence goes on along the minus strand of NW_027175832.1, from coordinate 19,491,192 downwards.
AGTCTCGCTTCAAAAGGAGGAAACGATGACATCACACACCGAAATGCGCGCAGGCCACACGCGCACACGCCGGGAAAAGGCGGAAAACAGATCGTACGGATACAGACAGGCACGCCAATATACACATTATCTCACGTTATCTCTTCATTATCGCACACGCTGAGGACGCTTTGACCTCCAGCGCTCTGATGTCATGCCATTAAATCATCAAAACGTACCAGTTGATATTTAGAAATCTGTTTCAAGAAGCTCAAAGCTCACGAGAGAGGAACGAACACGATACACAATGACCAAAAATAGATTCAAAACATCCACAAAGGGATGCAGAATGACTAAAAATAGATACAAAATGACGACAAAGGGATGCACAATGACCAAAAGTAGATAACGAACGATTGCAAAGGGCACCAAAATGACCAAAGATACAAAACAACTTGCAAGATGACTGAAGATAGAAACAAAACCACTGCAAAGGGACGCACAATGACCAAAAACAGATACAAAACGATGACAAAGGGATACACAATGACCAAAAATAGATACAAACCTCTATGGAAAAACACATAATGACCAAAAATAGATACAAAACAACCAAAAAGGGACGCATAATGACCAAAGATGGATACAAAAGGACTTTAAAGGTACGCAAATTGACCAAAAATAGATAGAAAACAACCACAAAGGGACACACAACGACCAAAGATCAATACAAAAGGACTTCAAAGGTACGCAAAATGACGCAAAATAAATAACCTTTGGCGCCAAAATGACCAAAGATACAAAGCAACTTGCAAGATGACTGAAGATAGAAACAAAACCACTGAGAATCGGACACGCTCGCGACGCGGCTGCAGGTCGTCTTCAGCAGGTTTTGTGTCTTGTTTGTGTTAACGCTCGCCGCCGTTGCTGCTCCGAGCTTTGAGTTCATTCATGGACTTCCTCCACGCTGCTGTGAGAGCAAAACCTCCGTCCCACTCAAAGCGCTGCGAACACGCTTCCTTACAAAGTTTAATTACATGCCGACCATCTGGGGGTTCTCGCGCAGCCTACATATGCTAATTCATGTTCAATTTGCTTCATTTCCATAAAGAAAATACAAAATCATAAACGCCAGACATCGACTGCATGGTTGAGTTTAACAAGATGCAAGAGTTTCTGTTTTTTATTGTCACGGCGGTCCTTGAAGTGAGAGAAGAGACCGTGAACCTGAAATATCTCCTCACCCTAAATGAGTCACAGCTCAACACAAAATGACTGAAAACAGACACAAAACAAACAAAAACAGTGTCATTACAGCTACAAGTGACTCAAAGTTGGTGCAAAGCCACGACAAAGAGAGACACAATCACCACTAGACACAAAACAACCACAAAGGGACGCACAATGACCAACAATAGATACAAAGCATCTACAAAGGGACACAAAATGACCGAAAATTGATGCAAAACGACAACAAAGAGATGCACAATGATCAAAAATAGAGACACAATGACGACAATGGGATGCACAATGACCAAAACTAAATACAAAAGGACTTTAAATGTACGCAAAATGACGACGAATAGATAACGAAAATGACCAAAGATACAAAACAACTTGCAGGATGACTGAGAATAGATACAAAACCACTGCAAAGGGACGCACAACGACCAGAAATAGAAACAAAACAACCACAAAGAGATGCACTATGACCAAAAATAGATACATAACGATGACAAAGGGATGTAAAATGACCAAAAATAGAAGAAAAAAAACACTACAAAGAGACGCAAGATGACCTACATTGATAGAAAATGACGACAAAGGGATGCAAACGCACAAACACAAGACTCTTTGTAGAATAAAAGGGAGTGATCCTCGGTGGGGGGCCTCCTGCATGTCTGCTCTCATAATCCATCCGTGACTAAATTATTATTATTTTTTTGAATTTGTCTCCAGAGCAGCAACGCTCTCGCTTGTTATTTATTCACTACCTTTTTTTTTTTTTTTTTTAAGGATCCCGATCAAATAAATCAGGTTTGAAACTGGTTTCATTTTTTCCCGCCGTGGCGTTTGAGGGCATTGCGTAACCGTTACCAGTTGGCAGATAAAGTCGAGTCTTGTGTTTCTTTTTTTGTGTGTAAGTCAGCAACTCTTAAAGCTGCAGAACGTACCGCTTTCAGAAAATATCACTCCCTCAGCAGCTCATTTCACATCCTGGTTCCTCTTCTGGAAAGAGAAGTTGAGTTCTGGAGCGTCTCAGCCGTTCGTTATTGCGCAGTAAAGCATCCTGAACGAGGCTGCGCGGCGGCATCTGCCCGAATAAACACCTAACGGCCTCTAACCACCGGCTCCACGTGGTTCAGAATGAGCTAATGTGCTATTTTAATGTTGTTTAAAGGCAAAGACAAACGTGCGTTATCCTTTCATCCGCCCAGACATCACCACCGTGGCTCCGCCCACCACGGCCGTCGCCTCCACGCTCCCCATGACCACGTTCGGAGCGACCACCACGGCGCCGACCACCGTGCCGGGGACCGCGACCCCGCTGCCGGACTGCGAGGACGGACTGCGGGACTGCGGCGGCGAGACCGAAGCTCCCGAGGACTACGAGCCGGTGACGGGTGAGAAAACTGCTTCATGTGGTTAAAGAGACAGGCACTCATACGTGTAATCAATCAATATTCCTGTTGATAACAATAATCACAGCCATCATATTTCATATTGGTCTCCTTCCCCAAACAGCTCTTGTCTCCTTCCCTCGTCTCCTTCCACTCCAGCAGTTCTCGTCTCCTTCCCTCGTCTCCTTCCCCTCCAGCAGTCCTCAGCTCCTTCACTCATCTCCTTCCCCCAGCAGCTCTCATTTCCTTCCCTCGTCTCCTTCCCCTACAGCAGTTCTTGTCTCCTTCCCTCATCTCCTTCCCCCCGCAGCTCTCATTTCCTTCCCTTGTCTCCTTCCCCTCCAGCAGTTCTCGGCTTCTTCCCTCGTCTCCTTCACCCCAGCAGCTCTCATCTCCTTCCCTCATCTCCTTCCCCCAGCAGCTCTCATTTCCTTGCCTCGTCTCCTTCCCCTCCAGCAGTTTTCGTCTCCTTCCCTCATCTCCTTCCCCCAGCAGTTCTCATTTCCTTCCCTCGTCTCCTACCCCTCCAGCAGTTCTCGTCTCCTTCCCTCATCTCCTTCCCCCAGTAGCTCTCATCTCCTTCCCTCGTCTCCTTCCCTCATCTCCTTCCCCACAGCAGCTCTCGTCTCCTTCATGTCTGTAATCGTGCGTCTTCTCTGAAAAACGCCTCCAAAGACATAGCTATCGCTAACGCTATCAGTGTCTGCTGTGGGTTTGTGTGTTGGCATCTGTGTGGGCGGGGCCAAACCGCCTGACCTTTGACCCGTCCTGACTCTCCCATCTGTCTCCAGCAGGAGGCGCCACAGTGGCCGACCCCATCATGGACTTCATACCAGGTGAGGATGTCCGGCGCCATCTGTCTGCCCTCCCCTCTCTCCTTCCCTCCACCATCCCCTCCTCCTTCACCTGGCCCCTCCTCCATCGTTTCCTCTCTTCTTTTCATCCTCCCTTCTCTTCCCTCTGAGTCGTTCGGTGACTTCAGAGTGTCGGGTTCTGGGGTTTTGCCGGATCGCCGCATTAATTCAGCCGCCGCTCCCGAATCGTTCAGTGTCACCGAGAGAGAGAGAGAGAGAGAGAGAGAGAGAGAGAGAGAGAGAGAGAGAGAGAGAGAGAGAGAGAGAGAGAGAGAGAGAGAGAGAGAGATAACAATGGAACCGGCTTCCAGGGGAGCAAATGGCTTTTCCTTCGCCTCGGTTCACAGAATGAGTCGACTGCAGAGAAACGCTGATGGATTCGTCTCTGAAACGCAGCTGAGCTCGAGTCAGAGAAGAGGAATAAAGACGTTTCTGTTTGTTACTGAAGAGGAAGAAAAGGCGACGCATGTGAGATGAGTTTCATCCAAGAAACCAATGAGCTCCTTCAGCGAACACAAGACTCAAGAAGCAGCTGAGAGAGAAACTCAGTTTGACTAATCGATCAAATCAATTGAATCAATTAAATCAATTAATCCAGTAGTCAACAAAATAAGTTTGAGTCCTTGTGAGACCATGAAAGGAAACAATGTAGGCGACGTTGAAAGGATGTAGACTACAAGTAAAGGAGAGAGGAGGTGAAGGAGAGAGGAGGTAAAGGAGAGAAGAGGTTAAGGAGAGAGGAGGTAAAGGAGAGAGGAGGTAAAGGAGATAGGAGGTTAAGGAGAGAGGAGGTAAAGGAGAGAAGAGGTAGAGGAGAGAGGAGGTAAAGGAGAGAGGAGGTAAAGGAGATAGGAGGTTAAGGAGAGACGAGGTAGAGGAGAGAAGAGGTTAAGGAGAGAGGAGGTAAAGGAGAGAAGAGGTAGAGGAGAGAGGAGGTAAAGGAGAGAGGAGATAAAGGAGAGAAGAGGTTAAGGAGAGAGGAGGTAAAGGAGAGAGGAGATAAAGGAGAGAAGAGGTTAAGGAGAGAGGAGGTAAAGGAGAGAAGAGGTAAAGGAGAGACGAGGTAGAGGAGAGAGGAGGTAGAGGAGAGAGGAGGTAAAGGAGATAGGAGGTTAAGGAGAGAGGAGGTAAAGGAGAGAGGAGGTAAAGGAGGGAGGAGGTAAAGGAGGGAGGAGGTAAAGGAGAGAGGAGATAAAGGAGAGAGGAGGTAAAGGAGGGAGGAGGTAAAGGAGAGAGGAGATAAAGGAGAGAGGAGGTAAAGGAGAGAAGAGGTAGAGGAGAGAGGAGGTAAAGGAGAGATGTCTGCATCCTCTCCTCCTCTCACAGCGAGCAGAGACTTGGATGCTGCGGTGAGGAAGAAGAGACGTTGATGGAGGGTTTGGGGTTTCTTTGGGTGGGAGGAGAGGAGAAGAGAGGAGGTTCTTTCTCTTTTTCTTTCTCTTCCTCTTTTCCGAGAGGCCACATCCGCATGTCGGTGGCTCCGCGTCTCTCCAACAGAAGATCCCTTCATTCCTCTCTTGATGTCCTGATGCTGAACATCTGTACGTGCTGCTGTTTTCTATCAGATGTGGAGGAGGAGGAGGAGGAGAAGGAAGAGGAGGAGGAGGGGGGTTTCCAACCAGGATGCATGACTCTCTCTCTCCTCTCTCTCTCTCTCTCTCTCTCTCTCTCTCTCTCTCTCTCTGCACTCGCCCGTTTTGTTTCGGTGCGATCTGTTTTCCACCAGCTGCGATTCAAAGTGTGCGTTCAATGAAACAGGATTCCTCTCATGCGATGTTTCCCTCTTTTCTGCTGTTATGAAGACCAAAACAACTGCAACGAAAACCCTGCTCCTGACTGTCTGGAGTGTTTTCACCTCCTCACCTCCTCTCCTCACCTCCTCTCCTCTCTCCTTCCCTCTGCAGCCTACGTTTGGTTCGCCTGCAACTTCGACCTCTCGTCGCTCTGCGGCTGGACCAAGGAGCTCGGCACCGGGGCCGAGTGGCTCATCCAGACCAACGGGGCTCCTGCCGTCCACCGGGGGCCGATCCTCGACCACACAGGTGTGTGTGTGTGTGTGTGTGTGTGTGTGTGTGTGTTGGGCACCGTTAAGCTTTAAATAACACGCTCGATCCAAACACGGTCCATATTGAAGCGAGATAATCAAAGATATCGGTTAATAGTTAGACTTCCTTTAAAAAAAATAGTGTTTGGATATTTCTTCTTAACAATATAGTTGTATAGAGTGTAATTTCAGTGTTTCTTATGGATAATACGGCCCTAATAAAGCACAAAACACAAATACATTTGAATTTATACAACTAGAATTAGATTAACGAGAAGATTAAAACATGTTTTAAACGTGTCTTGGTCACGATATGCAGTCATAACTGAGTAATAAACATTAAAACACTCTGGAATAAACAGAAATATTGTCATGAAATCAGGATAAAAACCACCTAAACGTCTCCTTTAACACCGGAGAGACACTTCCCATAATGTCCGTGAACATGTTGGGACGCTTTCATCCCTTTGAACATTTCTCAAAACGACTGAACGGCCTTGAAAAACTTATTTATAAAGAATCCGGCGCTCGCGTTCATCCGTCCGACCTTCCCTCCCTTCAAAAAACGCTCCCGGTGATGGATTTCGGCAGCCGCTCCACGACGAACGACTTCACCTTGATCACAAGTAAAAAACAAAACAAATGAGCCGTCTTCTGTGATGTCGAGTCGCCTCCTGAAGCACATCGAGTCCTTTTGTGTGTGTTTGGAGCTGGAAACAGTTACCTTGACATCTCCAAATGCGTGAAAACACAGAGAAGCGCTCGCTAACAGGTATTCAGTCGATTGAACGCGATAAAGTGGACGTGAAACGAGGGTTTTGTTGCTCCATATCCACCTTTTCATTCAAAATGTACAGAAAGTATCTCTGAGGTCCTCATGGGGGGAAAGAGTCAACATATCTGCAGTGATCTGGTCCCTGAACGCAGCACGAGGCCGCCTCTTACCTTGTCCTTTGCTGCCCCCCGCAGGTGGACCGGGGAACTTCATCTACATGCATCTGGGGGACGACGAGGAAGAGGAAGAGGAGGAGGAGGTGGAAGGGGAGGAGGAGGACGAAGAGGAGATGGCGAGCTTGGCCAGCCTTCCCGTCACGGCGCCGGACGCCGACCTCTGCATGTCCTTCTGGTACCACATAGTCGGCGAGCGCGCCGGCTCGCTGTACATCAAGCAGAGGAAGGAGGCGGAGCCGGGAGAGATCCTGTGGGCGGTCAACGGCCACCAGGGGAGGCGGTGGAGGGAGGCGCGAGTCCGGCTGCCGCGCTCCGGCGTCTCGTACCAGGTGAGGGAGACGATCCCTGGAAGCTCCAGTGTGCCGCGTGATTGACTTCTTTAAAAGGCGTCTGGCGCAATGCATGCTGGGACAACAGGATTACTCTGTATGGAAAACGGATGAATATCTCATGTGTCTGCGTGGTCACAGGTGGTGGTGGAAGGCGTCGCCGGCAGACGCAGCACGGGTCACATCGCCGTGGACAACATCCAGATCATAGACGGGCTCGAGGCCGAGGACTGCAGGGGTGTGTGTCGCGCCACAGCGCTTCGTTTTGCCTCTTCTTTTTTGTTGTGTGCTTTGTTTCGACTTTCCTTAACGGGCGGCGTTTTCTTCCCTCCGTGCAGATCCGGAAGCTCCGACGTCTCCGCCGACGGAGATCCTCATCCTCCGTAAGTTTACACCGCCGACTCGCGGCTTCGGCTTCGGCGGTACGGCGTCAATGGCGTCCATTTTGGACAAAAGAAATGGACAAAAAGTATTTTTTGGACAACGTTACAGTCACACCGAGATGAAAGATGAAGGGTCAGGCTTGTGTTCGCCTTCTACAAGTTTCTTTTCTAGATTAAAACAAACTTCAACACGTCTCCATTGGGCATCTGAGCATGTTTATTTCACCTCTCAGAGGGACCACATCAGTTCATTTCCACGTTTTGTTAAAATAAACTTTGACGTTACCACCTGACCGAAGGTTCTCCATAAGATTGATAAGAAGAAGACTCATTTTAACAGCTGAGTCCATCATAACAAACTTCTAACTTGAGTGTTCCTCTGTAAAACATTTTAAAATCTACATTAAAGGCATCGTCCGTCTCCCGTGGTGCATTCACTGACTACACAACGTTTTAAATGTGAGCGCCTGCAGCCGAAAAGAAACCACAACATTCACAGATCGTAATCCTCAAGAAGCCAAACCCCCAAACGATGAAGAATCAGAGCCGTGGCGTCTGCTGCAGGTTGCCTGTTTGTGCTTGAAAACCCTCTTTTGAGTATAACTTCCTGTCTCTCCTCCTGCAGCGATGGACTCCCTCTCTCAGGAGACCAGCGAGCTGGGCGGCCCGGGCAACATGCTGAAGACGCTGGACCCCATCCTCATCACCATCATCGCCATGTCCGCGCTCGGCGTCTTCCTGGGCGCCATCTGCGGCGTGGTCCTGTACTGCGCCTGCTCGCAGGGCAGCATGACGGACAGGAACTTATCCGCCCTGGAGAACTATAACTTTGAGCTGGTGGACGGCGTGAAACTAAAGAAGGACAAGATGAACGGACAGAGTAACTACTCAGAGGCGTGAGCGGAGGAAGAGGAGGAGGAGAAGGAGGAGGAAGAGGAGGAGCAGGAGGAGGAGGAGGCGGGACGCAGCCAATCAAGTGGGAGGAACCACCGACGGGACGGCAGGGTGGGCTGAAAAAGAGCCAACGACATTTTTCTTCTTCTTCTTCTTCTTCTTCTTGTTCTCAGGAGCAGCAGTGGAGGGGACTGGCCTGCAGGGGGCAGTGTGTGTATAAAGAGTCTGTACAGCGGAGAGAGAAACAAACAAAACACAAAAAAAAGAAGTCTTAAGATTCTATTTGTTTTTTCGGCGTGTTTTTTTGTTTGTGTAATCACGTGCTGGTGTTGAGACCAATTCAGATGAACGTGTGTGTGTGTGTGTGTGCGTGCGTGCGCGTGTGTGTGTACTTTAATGGAAAGGTTATCTTTTTTTCTTCTTTACTTTTTTATTTTATTTTTGTTCAAGATGGAATTTGCTAATCCTGATCGTGAACGTGTGTTTGTACATGTGTCACTTTCATATACATCTGCATTCAAGGTGTGTGTGTGTGTGTGTGTGTGTGTGCGTGTGTGTCTGTGTGTGTGTGTGTGTGTGTGTGTGTGAGAGAGAGAGAGCATGAAAGGCTGACACATGCCATTGCAGGCTACTATCTCTGCAGCAGTGCTCAGAGCTGGAGGCTGTGTGTGTGTGTGTGTGTGTGTGTGTGTGTGTGTGTGTGTGTGTGTGTGTGTGTGTGTGTGTGAAGGTGGGCACCGTCGTGACCCGTTGCTCTGTGTCTAGTTCCAACAGTGCCTTTTTCTTTCTTTCTTTTCTTTCAGCTTTTTCTGTTGCCTTGTGTTTTTCTGCGGGTCGTTCTCTCATCGGCCGTCCGTCCGTCCGGGGTTCCTACGCACAAACTTTTACCAGATTGTGACGACACAACTACACATTGTGTTGTGTCGCAGTAGCAGCGGTGCCGGCGAGGCGTCGGCGGGCGTCGGCGGATCCGACGCGATGTTAAAAAAAATGTTTAAAAATCTTAAGTCAGAAGCAGTTCAGGTTTTTTTTTTTGAGGGGAGGAAATGAAAGCGGTGCAGGAGCCCTGAACGCCTCATGTTCATGGCACATGACACATCCGACATATTGTACATAGGTTTTAATATATTTGAGCGCCCTTTTTCTATATATATATATATATACATATATATATAAAAAATTAAAAAAAGACACGAGAGCCGCAGTATCCTTTCTGTCGCCCTGAACTCTACAAATGTACAGAAAGTATTCGGAAAAGATGGAAACACAAACTTTCTTTGTGTTTCTTTTTTGTGTCGTTGTCGTCGTCGTTGAGTTTCTGCTCGTGCTCTGGGAACAGGAAGGTTTTTATTTCTTTCTTTACAACGATGGAAACGGCTTTGAGATTATGGAGAGAGACGCCTCAGAAATGCCTCATGACGGGAAGTGCTGGGTTTTATTTCGTACAGGGTAACACGGACAACCTCAGCACCGCCAAGGACGACGAAGACGTCGAGGACGAAGCGACGCGGAGCGAGAATAACTTTCTCTCTCGCCGGCGCACAAAGTGACTGGACATTTGAACTAAAGTGTGTCCGGCCTTCAGAGAGAGAGAGAGAGAGAGAGAGAGAGATCAGCATCGTTCGCTGAGCTCACAGGAAGTGGACGCTCACGGACGCTTCAAGTCGAGACTGAAAAACTTTTGTTTGCCGCGACGATGACGGCTGGACTCTACTTTGTCAGGTTTTGTTGTCGTTGTCGTTGTTGTTTTTACTCGGTTTCGACTATCAGAGGACAGGAATCTTTCTGAAGGATCTACATGATGTTTAACGGACGATCACGCCGTCCAGTCCTCGCCTCACACGCCCAATTTCAACTAAACTGCACTGTGAATGACAATTAAGGGATCGGTGTTCAGTTTAAAACAGGAGTTTTCACCCAGGTGAAAAGTCATGGTGGTCTTTCATTTTACTAAACCTAGTTTTGTTGCCTGAACTTATCAAAGTACACTGTAGCGTTTATATTTTAGTTTGAAACTGTTCAACGGTTCAAGTGAGAGTGCAGGTGTCATGTTTTAGGGGACAGGGTCAAAGTAACACACATAAGGAACATGTTTACCAGCCAATAGGAGCTCAGTATTTTTACTTTTTCGTTTTTTTTTATTTAAGAAAGAAAAAGTAAAAATTTGATTTAAAAAAATGAAGTTTGTTCTGAGGGATTCTGCTGCAGCTTCTTTGGCGTTTCACTTTCATCCCTCATTTTACATTTATTAGTCCAGTAAAGTTCTGGTACCGTGAGTGTGTATTTAAGTGCAGCACACGAGCACACGGTGAGCGATCGGTTTTAACACCTCTGTGGGGACATTTGACCAAAACAGGTCAAATGGGGTCGATTCATTTGAGTCGAATAAGTCTTCACCGTTTTGGAAACAGTGTGCGAAAATCCTCCCACGCTCATTTTAAGTCCCAGCATGCCCCATTCAGACAATCTTTTGGCATAAAATATATAATTCTTCCCATTTTTGAACCGAACGACACCGTTTTTTGACTGAAACTCCTTCCTAACAGGCCAAGTCTTTGTTTTATTGTGATTTTTGTTGCAGATTCTGATTCTTAGGTCCTAATCTTTCCAAAAAGGTGTCTTATTGACGCTCCAGGAGGCATTTTTGGGGAATCTGGCTCATATCATGCTGGATGTTCACAGTTATGATCAAAATATCTTTTCAATGTGATTTTTTTTTTGCTGTTATACATTTTTTCCCAAGACTTTGCTGAACAAATACATACAATAAACACAAGTATTGAAATCTCACGAAGGCTCTTCAACCGTTGAGATGTTCGCATTCAAACACATCGATATGTTTACAGCACAGAGGCGAGGTCGCCGGTATCGTTTTGTCCTTTTCGGTCGTGACAGAATGAGTTTCATTAAAAGCTGGAAGGATGCTGGGAAACAAAACGTTGCACTGATATATTTAAAATAGAAAAAAATAATCTGTTGTCTATGATGTTGATTTATGAGGAGAGAGAGCGCGACGGAAAGGGAGAGGGCGGCGTTATCGTTGCTTCTTTTTAATGAACGCGGTTTCAGACGACAAACGTCCTAAACTGGGAAAAAGTACAATTCACGGAGATGTTTTTCAATCTTCGGAGAAAAAAAAAAGCTCTTTGAAACGTAACGAGTTTATTTACTTGGTATAATATCACCTTGTTTTTGTACCGTCACTGATGTACGTGTTATTGTTTCATGATTTGTTTTCTTTGTATGACAAAAAGAAATGTTTTTTTCTAACTGCTTCTGTAATCTTTTTTTTTTTTTCCGTTGTCTCAGATCCAGAAAAAAAACAAGGAAGTAAAAAAAAAAAAAAAAAAAAGGAAAAGCAGTGAGGCCTTAAGTGACTAAAAAGTATTGTTTGTACTTTAACTTTCTGGTCAGCACCCAGACTCATCCGTCTCTGTTGTCTCGGACTCTGATCATCGACTATTACATTCCAAAGAATTGGATCAAATAAATGTTTTAAGTAAAAGTTGCTCTGCTGTTTCTTGTTCTGATGCGTCTGTTGGGCCAGAATACAAACCTCCAAATCATCTTATCGCAATTTTCTTGTCTTCGTCCTTCTTCGACGTCACCGCCACCTGCTGGTCGGAGTGCGCACCAGCGATTAGATTCGACCCTCCTCGATCCCGTTTATGAAGTATGGGATGTTCAACTGGAAGACAAGTGGCTTTCACTGACAGGAAGAGTCATCTGTATCCGTGTAATCTGACACAAAACAACCACAGAATGATCACAAATATACACAAAACAAACAAAGATACACAGAACAACCGCAAAATGACTCAAAGAGACGCGACACAACTACAAGGACAGATAAAAAGATCCCCAAAGGACCACAAATACACACACAATGTCCACAAAGACACACAAAATGATGACGAAGAGACAAGGTGACCAGAAACGGACACAAACAGAACACAAAGAGACACTAAATGTCCACAAAGAAACAGAAAAAAACTAGTTCAGCTGAGTAAAAAGGATCAGCCTGTATAAAGTAGCATGGCATGTAAAATAGTCCAGTAAAATACTGGTATCGTGAGTGTGTATTTAAGTACAGTACATGAGTGCGCGCGCGCGCACACACACACACACACACACACACACACACACACACACACACACACACACACAATTATGAAAGTATTTGCATTGAACAATAGAAAAGCTGTAGTGGGCATCACAGAGGTTCCTAGTGACCATTGGTCTGTAAGCACACAGGTGCTCTCTGCTAGAGTGGCCACATCTGCAGAGAGGCACTCTGTGGCACAGCTAATGGTGTGAGAACACACACACCACCGACTTAGAAAATGTTGTCGAGCTGTCTTTATTTTGCTCCAATGCACAACCGTTCTCACTCACGATGCAGCTGTTTTTTTGTCTGTGGGTTTTTGTGTCTGACATGTTGTTCAGCTCAAGATAACTTCACAGAGTCTATTCTCATGTTTTAAAACACTCTAGTTTTAGAGTTTTAGAGCTTTTTCATGCGGCTGAGTCTGTCCCGTGGAACTGTGGGTAGTGCTAATGACTCATATTTTTTGTATTGTTACTTCAAAACGAAAGTTCATTGATAGCAATTGATCAGCTTTCGTTTTGCAATGATGATGCAGTACCGTTTTCAGCCACAACAAAGTGTCATTGGGCTGGTGGCGCTGTTTCTACATTTTGGCTGGTCTTTATACATAATGTAAGACAAAGATACACCAAGAGGGCACAGACTCCAAATGACCACGAAGAGACACAAAACCACTACAAATAGACATCAAACGAATACGAAGAGACATCACGAAGAGACACAAAACGATGAAAGAGAAACAAAACTATCACAAGTATCTACAAATGGAATACAAAGAGACATAAAAAGACCATGGAAAGACCCTAAGTGACCAGAAAGAGACACAAAACAACTACAAAGAGACATAAAATGACCCCAGACCCCCTGCAGCAGAGGAGTCTCATTTCTATTTATCAGCCCATGTGTGTTATGGTAGACTAATGCAATTCATATCTAGGTATCTAAAACATAGTTTGATCTATGAACGAGTGAGTTATCTTCATTGAACCATCATCATCATCATCATCATAGCACTGACAAGGGGACATTTTACTCCTACTTTAAACACTTGAAGTAACTGTTTATACTTTTACTTCATTAAGTGTGTGTGTGTGTGTGTGTGTGTGTGTGTGTGTGTGTGTGTGTGTGTGTGTGTGTGTGTGTGTGTGTGTGTGTGTGTGTACTGGTAGGAAAAGACGGGTTCGCCAGTAGGTGAGGACTGGTTCGCTGTTCTTCGGTGTGTTTGTTCTTCTGCCCGATACGTGCCGCTGCTCCTCCTGCGTGGGCGGGGTCTAGGTCCGTGTACGTTTTGTTCGTTTGTTTTATCGTTCATTCGAGAATACGGAAATACGGAAAAACGGCCGTTTCTTCGTTTTCCGTTTCAAACCAAAAACGGGAAAACGGAAAACTACTTCCGTTTTCTCGTTTTTGGCGTCTGAAACCAAAAACGAGAAAAGAGAGACGATTATTTTCATGTCAAAATAAAAGCCAGTAATATGTATTATTATTTACGGTCTTTTAATTCTCATTTACAGTCTTATATGATGCAAACACATCGCAGAGTAACGTTAGAAGAAGATTAATTAATAAATATGAATAAATACACCCGGTTAAGTTCGCAACAGTAGAGACTACAGGCAGTTTAATATGCATGTATATAAATATGTACACAGCAAGAATCAACTGTTCAATTAATCGCTGCATTTTTTTTAATGCAACACAGTTCGTAATATAGTTTAATCAAGTAATTTCTGTGTGTAAAGTTGATCATATTATTTTTTTTATCGTATTGTGCCGTTTCTTGAGTGAACACAGAGCAGAGTCTGTATGAGACCTGAGTAAAGGTCTATCGTTCTACCAGCAGGTGGCGCTATTTCATGTATTTACTTGTTATATGCGATTTTCTCTGTAGCTACTTGATGAGAAAACTCAACTGAAAGTTGTTCTCTGAATACTACTGTTGTTGAGTCACACAATGTCATTTTAGGACTTTTTCAGGCGGAAAGTTAATTGTTTAAGCAGCAAATCTGTGGTCGGTTTGTCAAGAATCAGCCGATTTAACCTTTTTAATACGGAGCGTGTCGCCAGCGACATAAAGTCAAACGCAAACTGGACGCAAAGCTAATTTGACCGTAACTCCTTATTTACTTACGCCATCGACGTAAATCCAACTGATTCTGAACGCTAAGAATGTCCATTACGGTAATGGTGAAAAAAAACAGCAGCAAACTTGTCTGTGTGGGAGGGGTGGAAGTGAGCAGCTGTAGAGAATCAGAGGAGACACTTTGACTGGCGTTTCACTTCTTTGGAAATAATATGTTGGCATTGTAAATAATAGTGTTATAGTTTATGAGAGTTCTACCACTTGCTGGCCCACCTAAACCCCTTAATAAAGGCCACTTTCATGTCCCCACAAACACACAGAAAGACAGTTGAAATGGACAGAAAGAAAGTCATTCTGGGAGGAATCAGTGTGCCTTTCTGGATGTGTGAGGAGTACAATAATGGGTCCTGTCTTCAGCTGGATGAAAACTGCTTCACGGAGATAAACAAATCTCAAAACGTTTGGACATGAACACATATGAAAGCCTATATAACATGGACACTCAATGCTTTGGGGAAACAAAACTGTTTGAGAAGATGTAAAATAGGTTAAATTTTATTCTGGTAATCTCAAAAGCTTCGCTCATGTTCATATTCAATTGTTTAGAGGAGAAATATTTTGGAAAGTCAACTACGTTTATTCTTATTAAACACGCATATAATTTACCTACCTGGTTGATTAATTTATTACAAATAAAAATCCTGCATTGAATGGTACAGAAGAGGTCAAAGGGCCAAGGTGAGAAGATATATAGTGTTGGTCAAAGGCTGTGGTCCAAATGCCATTGAGATACAACAAGTTTGACAAAATCTTACAAGAGCACAAACCAAATGAATTGTCTCTCTGTACTTCTACCATGTTACCTGTCTTGTGACCCCTCAGAGTGACCTCTGGAGCTGTAGGGATGCAGACCATCATGCTGTTACTGTTACTGTCATCACCAACATATAACTTGATCTGTTTTGACTCTGCTGTCAGTGTCTCAGCACCTCTGACTAAATCACATCATCTTAACGTAGCACTTTGGTCTCCAGAAGGATTCAGCTCTGTGTTGTGTGTGAACACTGTTTGAAGAGTTGACTGTATGACTTATGTTATCAAACTGAAACATGGAGAGCACAGCTACTCTCACATTTCTAAGATGTCTCACATAGTTTATAGTAGTCAAATGATTCTTAGACGTTGTTGCCTGTTTACAGCCGTGTGTCTATATTTCTGCATGTACATTTAGATAAGTCATATTCATTGAATGTGTACACACCTAAAGCTGATTCTGATTATAAAAATAATATAATATTAATTAAGGTAGTTTGCTGTTCCTGTGAAACTGAGCAACAAGGCCGTTGGGTTCCCCAGGTTACATGTCGGTTACTAAAACATTTACATCAGCCGGTCATATGACCTTGTTTAGCTCAGAGCAGCAGGTCATGACCGCAGAGCCACAGGTCATGACTTTGTTTAGCTGAGAACAGCAGGTCACAACCTCAGAGCAGGTCCTCACATTTTTATCTGAACCAATGACATCTGCACACTTCTAGATCAGCAAAGAAAGACAATCTTTGATATTTTTCTAATTCTGTATGTCAAACACAAGTTAAATACAGTACTCCCCTAAAAGCTCAGGAACCTTCAGAATTAGTGGTGGCTTTACGATTACATTCCTGTATTTGACTTGTGTTGCTGTATCTCAATTCTTCTGATTCTTCTGTCCAGTGTTATTGGATGGGAAATTCATTTTTATGAGACAGTGCCATGCTGATTGGTCCAAAATGCAAAAGAGGAATGTTGCATCGGTTCCCGACCCAAGTCCAGTCTGACAGTCAGCATCCCTACAGCTGTCAGTTCCAACTGTCCTGTATATTTGTGGGGACATGAAAGTGGCCTTTATTAAGGGGTTTAGGTGGGCCAGCAAGTGGCAGAACTCTCATAAACTATAACACTATTATTTACAATGCCAACATATTATTTCCAAAGAAGTGAAACGCCAGTCAAAGTGTCTCCTCTGATTCTCTACAGCTGCTCACTTCCACCCCTCCCCCACAGACAAGTTTGCTGCTGTTTTTTTTCACCATTACCGTAATGGACCTTCTTAGCGTTCAGAATCAGTTGGATTTACGTCGATGGCGTAAGTAAATAAGGAGTTACGGTCAAATTAGCTTTGCGTCCAGTTTGCGTTTGACTTTATGTCGCTGGCGACACGCTCCGTATTAAAAAGGTTAAATCGGCTGATTCTTGACAAACCGACCACAGATTTGCTGCTTAAACAATTAACTTTCCGGCTGAAAAAGTCCTAAAATGACATTGTGTGACTCAACAACAGTAGTATTCAGAGAACAACTTTCAGTTGAGTTTTCTCATCAAGTAGCGACAGAGAAGATCGCATAACAAGTAAATACATGAAATAGCGCCACCTGCTGGTAGAAAGGTAAACCGTTACTGTGGTCTCATACAGGCTCTGCTCTGTGTTCACTCAAGAAACGGCACAATACGATAAAAAAAATAATATGATCAACTTTACACACAGAAATTACTTGATTAAACTATATTACGAACTGTGTTGCATTAAAAAAAATGCAGCGATTAATTGAACAGTTGATTCTTGCTGTGTACATATTTATATACATGCATATTAAACTGCCTGTAGTCTCTACTGTTGCTAACTTAACCGGGTGTATTTATTCATATTTATTAATTAATCTTCTTCTAACGTTACTCTGCGATGTGTTTGCATCATATAAGACTGTAAATGAGAATTAAAAGACCGTAAATAATAATACATATTACTGGCTTTTATTTTGACATGAAAATAATCGTCTCTCTTTTCTCGTTTTTGGTTTCAGACGCCAAAAACGAGAAAACGGAAGTAGTTTTCCGTTTTCCCGTTTTTGGTTTGAAACGGAAAACGAAGAAACGGCCGTTTTTCCGTATTTCCGTATTCTCGAATGAACGGAAAAACAAACGAACAAAACGTACACGGACCGGTCTAACATCAGAAGAAGAGGCTTGTTGAAAATTGGGGCATTGAAAAAAAAAAAAAGTGCTCCAACAGCAGTGGAGCCGCGGTTGTAACGTATCTGGACGAGCCGGGGACCCCCTCGCCCTGTTTAATATACTCCATTATTACAAAAAAGGGGTTTTCCCGTAAAGTAACGTCAGCCGTTAACGTGCGCGGGGCGGAAACGTAACGTGCGCCAGTTGGCGGAGCGGCGCGTTCTGCTGACTAAAACAAAGCGGACCCTCGGAGCAGTTTTTTAAGACGACGTCCAGAGACTGTTTTTATTCCGAGAAAAGATGACTGTTTTTCGTTTTTTTTCACTCTAAATCCACGGAAACGCCAGTTTTAGCATCAAGACAAGGTGAGTGTCTTTATTATAACCGACGTTTTTTCCCACTCATTTGAAGACTGAGAACACACAAAAAAGAGGAGACAAGCGAGGAATGTGTCTTCGGTCTTCGGGGCTAAACTTTGGGTGTGGATTAACGATGTCTAGTTTAGCTTGGCTAGCTAGCCAGCTAGCACAGACAGAATACAAAATGTACAACGAACATCAGGAATGCAAAACACTCAATACACATAACAGAAGTAGAGCGTATTCATTTAATTTAACATTTAGTTTCTTCCCTCTACAAGTCTGTGAACATAATACAGTGACATATGAAGATGTTATGTGAAGTCTAGTTCCTGTAACATCTGTCAGAACACACCGCGTGACACTGACTGTCATGAATAACGTCTTCTATCGGCCACGTCAGATTATTGTGTGACATTTAAAACGTTTAAAAAAAGAATAATCCTCACGAAAGCCTTGTGTGTGTGTGTGTGTGTGTGTGTGTGTGTGTGTGTGTGTGTGTGTGTGTGTGTGTGTGTGTGTGTGTGTGTCTCTTCACAGGCGTTCCTCGGGGACGGCGAGTCCAAGTCGGCCCGGTGCGACGATCTGGAGTCCCTGAAGAAGAGAGGTTGTGCCGTGGCCAACATTGGGAACCCGCGGTTCTCTGACTTCCTCAGCTTGTAGGTTGAGAGCGGTACTTTTACTTTGAAGGACTTGTTTCACAAACATTTAGCACACTTAATTCTGCTCCTAACGGTTCGACCTGAGTTCCTCTCCCCTGTGTCCTCGGGTGCAACGACGGCCACATTAGGCGTCTCTGCGAGTGCAGCACGGACGAGGTGCGGACGGAGGACCTGGTCGCCAACTGCCGGAAAAACAACGGCACGGACATCTGCAGCAACAACGGCAACTGCGTGTGCGGCACCTGTGAATGCAAGACGCGGGAGAACCCCGCCGAGCGCTACACGGGGAAGTACTGCGAGTGCGACAACTTCAACTGCGAACGCTCCAACAACAAGCTCTGCGGAGGTGAGGAGGCGCCGCGGAGGCGGAGACAATTTGAGCGCCGGCGCAAAACTGTTGTGAACTCGCGTGGTGACAGACTTCCTGTGCGTGTTTTCCCAAGGTCACGGCCGCTGCGACTGCAGGAAGTGCATCTGCGACGCCAACTACACGGGCAGCGCCTGCGACTGCTCCCTGGAGACGGCCACCTGCCTCGCCACGAACGGGCAGATCTGCAACGGCCGCGGCGTCTGCGACTGCGGCGTCTGCAAATGCACCAACGCCAAATTCCAGGGGCCGACCTGCGAGATCTGCCCCACGTGCCCCGGCGTCTGCGCCGAGCACAAGTGAGTTGATGGATGACTTTGCAGGAATGTGCTGTTTGTGCACAACGTTTTGCAACTTGCTTCATGTGTTGATTGAGTTAAATCGCTGCTTTTTGGGGGGTTTTCAAAATAAAGCTGTTTCTTTAGAATTATTTTTCAGGGTTTTTCTGTAATCTCAAAGCCTGTTTATGTTCTACAATCTCTAGCTATTGCATAATAGTCAAATCCCACTCAATATATTTATTTTTTTACAACTTTTTGGCTTAGAAACAATTTAAAAAATAAGAATTCAGTATTTTTCCACCGCATTTCTATTCCTTTGTGTGATAGCGCTTTAAAAAACGGCATCCTGGAACATAACCTTTCCAGAAAATATAATCGAATGCAACCTGAAAAATCCAAATACTTCAACCAGATTTTGTTTCTGGCATTATGACTGACGTACGGCTACTTTTCTGACCCTCGAGTTCCTCGGTTTTCATCTACAAACGGGAAGGCGGCGGTGAGGTAGAATGCAACGCGGACATGTGATCAAACCCTCCCGATTGGATTGTCTTCGCAGAGATTGCGTGCAGTGCCGAGCGTTCGAGGCCGGCGAGAAGAAGGACACGTGCGAGCGCGACTGCGCCTCCTTCCAGCTGATCAAGGTGAAGGACCGCGACGAGCTGCCGCAGCCCACCGACCAGAGCTTCCCGCTGGCCCACTGCAAGGAGCGCGACGCCAACGACTGCTGGTTCTACTACACCTTCGCCATCCGCAACGACACCAAGGAGGTGTTCGTGGTGGAGACGCTGGGTATGACCGGAAATGAATCATTAATGTGCTGTGTAGGAGGCTTATTGGTTTTAGCTTATTTGTTTTGTTTTAACCGGCTTTGCAAATAGAGAAATACATGAATTCAACACTATTGCAGAATAGTTTAGCTGAAAATATATGTCATCAGTTCTGAGAATTTACTCGAGATCTGTGCTGGATTCTAGACCATAATATGTTAGTATCGGTGGTGGTGGTGGTCATAATGATGATGGTATAATGGTATGATTTTTCTACTTGATATTAAAGCCTGTTGGGTCTTTTAGTTTTTGCTCATGAGAACTTTTCTTGTAGAGAAAGGAAAAGGGAATAAAATCATCCAATTGAAACTCTTCATCAACATCCTGGTATTTAGCTGTACGCTCACTTGTCACTTCAACCTTCCAGCCTCTGTTTCTACATTGTTTTGTTACCTTTCATTACGACTGCATCGTAGTGTCCACATTGTTCTATTTCATGAGGCGAGTTGGCGTTCTAACTAACAAATAAACCGTGTAACCGGTTCATATGTCATGTGTCTTTCTTCGCCTCAGAGTGCCCGGCGGGACACGACATTCCCGGCATGTCCATCTGGTACAACATGTTCGGCATCAAGCAGAGGAAGGAAGGCGGAGCCGTGACAGATCCTGTGGATGGTTAACGGCCACCAGGGGAGGCGGTGGAGGGAGGCGCGAGTCGGGTCCCGCGCTCCGGCGTCTCGTACCAGGTGAGGGAGACGATCCCTGAAGAGGGTTTTTATTCCAGGCTTCAGCAAGCGTTATATACAGATCCTTCCTCCGCTCTTTGCAGTTCTGTTTGTTTTCAGAAAACATTTGAAGAGATAAATTGTTTATAAAAAGGACCGACACACAGGAAGCTCGTCGTCGTTGAGTTTCTACTCGTGCTCTGGGAACAGGAAGGTTTTTATTTCTTTCTTTACAACAATGGAAACGGCTTTGAGATTAATGTCGTAAAGTGGGAAAAAGTACAATTCACAAAGATGTTTTTCAATCTTCGGAGAGAAAAAAGCTCTTTGAAACATAACGATTTTATTTACCTGGTATAATATCACCTTGTTTTTGTACTGTCACTGATGTACGTGTTATTGTTTCATGATTTTATTTTCTTTGTACAAGAATAAATGTTTTTTTTTCTAACTGCTTCTGTTTTTTTTACCACAAGAAGTAAAAAAAAAAAGAAGGAAAAGCAGTGAGGCCTTAAGTGACTAAAAAGTATTGTTTGTACTTTAACTTTCTGGTCAGCACCCAGACTCATCCGTCTCTGTTGTCTCGGACTCTGATCATCGACTATTACATTCCAAAGAATTGGATCAAATAAATGTTTTAAGTAAAAGTTGCTCTGCTGTTTCTTGTTCTGCTGAATCCGTTGGCCAGTATTTGCATTGAACAATGAAAAAGCAGTAGTGTGTATCACGAGTGTCTCTGCACAGCGGCCCTTCCCCAGGGTAGTAGGCCTTAGACCGAGAGTGCCATGACTGTCGCTGCGGAGCCCATCCCTCATTCGGCGCCAAATGCTGGCGGACCTTGCAACACAGGCATGAGGACACACACACTACCAATGACAAATGTGTCGTCGAGCAGTTTTTATAGTGCTCCAATGCACAACTGTTCTCACCCAGAGTACAGCTGCTTTTTTTGTCTGTGGGTTCTTGTGTCTGATATTTTGTTCTGCTCAAAGTCACTTCACAGAGTCTGTTTTCATGTTTTAAAACACTCTAGTTTTAGAGTTTTAAAGCTTTTTCATGCGGCTGAGTCTGTCCCGTGGAACTGTGGGTAGTGCTAATGACTTAAATTCTTTTGTATTGTTACTTCAAAACGAAAGTTCATTGATAGCAATTGATCAGCTTTCGTTTTGCAATGATGATGCAGTACCGTTTTCAGCCACAACAAAGTGTCATTGGGCTGGTGGCGCTGTTTCTACATTTTGGCTGGTCTTTATACATAATGTAAGACAAAGATACACCAAGAGGGCACAGACTCCAAATGACCACGAAGAGACACAAAACCACTACAAATAGACAGTAAACGAATACTGAGAGACATAAAAACACTGCAAAAAGACACAAAACAACTACGAAGAGACACAAAACTATCACAAGTATCCACAAATTGACTAAAAAGAGACACAAAAAGACCACAGAGAGACATACACCATAGAGACAAAGTGATCACAAAAAGACACAAAGAGACATAAAAGAGTCCACGGAGAGACACTAAATGACCACAAAGAGACAGATAACTACAAAGAGACACAAAATGACCCCAGAAACACACAATACATAGAGATTACAAAAAGACACAAAATGACCACAAATAAACGCATAACGACCACAAACAGACAACTACAGAGAAACACAAAATGACCCAGACACAAAATATCTACAAAGAGACGCAACACAACCACAAGACGACATAAAAAGATCACTAAATAACCACAAATACACACAAAACGCCCACAAAGGAACATAAACGGAACACAAAGAGACAGAAAAGAGACAGCGAGCTTTTGCATGTCTGATCCTTCCACAGGTCACTTCATCTACTGAGGAAGACCTTGTGATGCAGTCGAAAGCTCCAGAACTGTTAAAGTCCACTGAAATGACAAAACCAAACCTCAAAATGGACTCTAAATTGGTGGATTTGGCTTTTGTGAGTCAATTACTGTTCATTTTAAGCGTCTGCGTGCCACATCACGCTTCAACCACCGAGCGGCAGCATCGCCTCAATGAACGCCGGCACTCTGCCTCACATCAGTAAGTGTGTTGTTTTCTGCTTCTGCAACACAATCTGACTCCACAAAGCTTTAGTTCATTGTGTGTTTGATCCTTTAGAGCACAAAGTGCAGCCACGCATATCGTTCCTGAATATAAATGCACAATAAGCATAACACCTCTACTGCCTCTGGACTCACATACACACACACTGAAGATGGAGATTGTTTTCATCAACTTTTTTTTGTTGCTCTATTATCATTTTCAAGCATTTTGACAAACTAATTATGAATGGCATCAAGGCTGGATTAAAAACTGTGTTAATTTGATGAGTTGCTAACTTTTACATTTCATTTAGCTGACGGTTTTATCCAAAAGTGACTTACAATAAGTGCATTCAACCATGAGGACAAACTCAGAACAACAAGAATCAAGAAAGTACAACTTCTTAAAAAAAAGTTAAACTACAAAGTGGTATCAGTAAGAGACATAGTGCTACTAAAGGTACTCGAGGTATAGTCGAGTAGATGTTTTTTTAGATGTGCTAACTTGTTAAGTTACTTTCATACTTTTTTGTGGTATTTTTACTATATTTCTCTTGTGCACTTTACCCGTCTGCTGCTGTAATCCTGCAAATGTCCCCACTGCGGGACAAATAAAGGAATATCGTATCTCATAAGGACCTTAAAGTGGGTCATGCATGGTCTTGTGGAGCGTCTCTAAGCTAAAGATGTTCGAGAAACGTATTCCTGAAAACATTTCACTCAAATCACAACGAGCAGGTAGACAAAAAAGGAATCCATCTTCCCTAAAGGAGAGCAAATACAACACTGAGCCTGCATGCGCAGGAGCCCCAGGCTGTGTTTGGTCTCTGCCGTATGAAAGTGTATGAAACTGAGACTGAAAAGAGAGAATAAAGTCTCCCCGAGGGGATGATCAGAAGTATGTGTCTGCATGGAGACAGTGACATCATGTGCCTCACTGGTCCAGCTGGCAGCAGCTGCATCCTCATCACACGTTAAAGAAGCTGAATGTGGGGAGGTTGGTCATTGAGTCTATGCTCTTTCATTGCTTCACTCTGATTGTTATTATTATTATTATTATTATTATTATTATTATTATTACTACTACTGACAATTTTCCCAATGTGGCTTTAGGCTTCTCCTTTTTAGTTTTCCACCCAAAATACATTAACACTATGAATAAAGTTTACTTTAAATGCCTCTCCCGACAGCAGAGGTGTCTCATCTATATTTATCAGCCCATGTATGTTATGGTAGACTAATGCAATTTATATCTAAGTATCTAAAACATTGTTTGAACTATGAACGAGTGAGTTATCCTCATTTAACTATGTCATCATCATCATCATAACACTGACAAGGGGACATTTTACGGCACAACGTGTAGCCTACTTTAAACACTCAAAGTAAATGTTTAAACTTTTACTTTATTAAGATTGTGTGTGTGTGTGTGTGTGTGTGTGTGTGTGTGTGTGTGTGTGTGTGTGCGCGTGCGCGCGCACGCGCGTGTACTGGAACCGTTCACCGCATCCCAGTAGGTGAGGACTGATTCGCTGTTCTTCAGTGTATGTTTGTTCCTCTGCCCGCTACGTGCCGCTGCTCCTCCTGCGTGGGCGGGGTCTAAACTCAGAAGAAGAGGCTTGTTGAAAATTGGGGCATTGAAAAAAAAAGTGCTCCAACAGCAGTGGAGCCGCGGTTGTAACGTATCTGGACGAGCCGGGACCCCCTCGCTCCGTTTAATATACTCCATTATTTCAAAAAAGTGTTTTTCCAGTAAAGTAACGTCAGCCGTTAACGTGCGCGGGGCGGAAACGTAACGTGCGCCAGTTGGCGGAGCGGCGCGTTCTGCTGACTAAAACAAAGCGGACCCTCGGAGCAGTTTTTTAAGCTAACATCCAGAGACCGTTTTTATTCCGAGGAAAGAGGACTGTTTTTCGGGCCAATGTCACTCTAAATCCACGGAAACGCCAGTTTTAGCATCAAGACAAGGTGAGTGTCTTTATTATAACCGACGTTTTCTCTCCCTCGTTTGACGACCCTAGACACACACAAAAAGAGGAGAGAAGCGAGGAATGTGTCTTCGGTCTTCGGGGCTAAACTTTGGGTGTGGATTAACGATGTCTAGGTTAGCTTGGCTAGCTAGCTAGTTAGCAGTCGAAAGGGAGCTTTTTAAAAAACATTAATTTCCATTTTTCAGTTCGGGGCTTTTCCATAACGTCGTTATATTCGAACTATCATCTCATGTGTGTCCCACAATACATGTAAATGTAGTGGTTTTGTACAGAAAGTAGGCCATCGAGCCTCTTTGCGTGTCCACAGAGGGCAATATGGGTGTTTTAAAGTATGAGAGCATAGTGGGATAAAACCAGTAAAAACATTATTATAATCATGGGAGCTTTAAACACAAAAGTCAGAACCTCCACAAAGGCTTTTACAGTTCTTAGTCTGTGTTTAAAACTTTCTCAAAACTTTGTGTGGCGAAATTACTTTGGCATTGTTGTCGTTATACTTGGTTTTAGGTCCCTTTTTTTGTTTAGAGGATATATTTAGAGATAGTTTTGTGGTTCATCTTTTAAAACTGAGCTCGTCAAGTTGAACTATTCATGAGAAAATATAAGTACAGTCGTGAAGTATTCTGAGATCATTAATGGCTCCTCTCTTCACAATCATCAATCAGGATTTGTCTCCTGGACGAAAAAAAAATGTAGGTCATATTTCGAAAAAAACACCTGGTTTTCATTAGGAATGCTGCTAAAGCACTTAAGTCCTTTTGTCCGACAAGACTTTTCCTAATTTGTCCTAAAAAAACAACTTATGAAGATGTGTGAGTTTGTACATGTATGAAAAGGAGCATTTCATGCCTTCAGGGCAAAATATACACAAAGAAGAAGGAAGAAAACTAAACAACCTCCCCTGTTTTTAGATGACGTTAGACCTGTAGAGGATCAGTTGAATGAAAGCCCAGTCTGGTCAAACTCCATTAGGGACTGTATAAACTGTGGTGGAGGACACAGTGAGACTTAAAGCTGGCCAAATTGGTTAACCAGACTCTTGTTCACCGCTCTGATTCAGGATGGTTGACTGTGCAGTATGTGACTTGGGCAAGATTGGTCTTGCTGCCTTGCTCACTTACTTCCTGGAAAAGGAATTGTACCCTGAGGGAGTGTTTTTTCTTCTTCGTCTCTCTTCTCCCTTATTAATCTGAGGGAGAGGCTTGATTTGTTGAGCTAGTAATCTGTGTCAAACCTCGGGGACGACAGAATGAAATGGGTTTACATTGTAATGACATAGCAACGGCTGTGTATCGAAGTTGATCGTACATGCACATCACATGGGTGCATATAATGCACACCAGGCCTGGTAATTGTAGCCATGAGCGGAGACAAGTCTGCAGGCTCCCCGTGGACCACTGAGTCACTTCCCTTAGTGACATTGTTGTGCTGTTGTTTAAAACAAAGCGGGGAGCGTCTGGGGCAGTTTGAAGGGTCATTCGGCGTTACTCAACTCCAGGCCTTTCCCCTCCGACTTGTCAAGATGTGAGTCATGGATGATCTGGCCTTCCTCTGATGGCCAGACGAATCATGCAGGAAGGGTATATTTGTAGAGCTTACACGATCATAGTTGAGACATTAAGCTATCCCTACATGGCTATGTCACATACAAACTTTGGAAGTCCTCACAGCCGAGAAAATAGTGTCAAAAGTGTTTGAGATGTGGCAAGAAACACAAGATTGATATATATATATATATATATATATATATATATATATATATATATATATATATATATATATATATATATATTTCTATGTCTTTCTTGGAAGTACAGAATATTGCTGGCAACGGGAGATTTACCTGAAGAGCACAAAAAAACTGCAATTTTGAGACTGAAGGATCGAATTTGAGATCAGGGTACAAAACATAGTCGTGAAAAGGTAACTAATGTTGAAATAATGTTGGAAAATGAGAGAAATGTAATTGTTCTTCACGTCTCTTTACAAGTAACAAAGAGAGAGAGACTTTGAGAGAGTAACGTGTCAAAATATGTAATTTCCATCAGGATTATGTTATTTATAGTCTGTTTTAAAAACCCAGAGGGGAACAATATATATAATTTAACTTCAGCCTCAGCAAATATGTAAAAGAGCGTTTTAAAACTTGACTGTGTGAGTTTTTTAAGACCTAAAAATGTCGTCATACTCTCTACACCAGGGAACTCTGGGTTCAGGTTGGAAAGAAGTGGAAAAAGCGCCCCAGATTTCAGTGACGTAGTGTTTTTCCCCCTCAAGACAGAGTATGGCTGCAGTTAAGGAGGAATGTGTTATCTCATCTCTCTGAGGGCAGATCAGGATCTCCTCCGCGTGACGGACAAACCCCAGACAGGTTTCCACTACAAAAACACAGACAGCAGACTAACCTGTGTGACAGTTCAATTTGTCTGATTTCTACGGTGTAATAAAGCTCATATTGTCAGAACTATGACATCTGACATTGATATTATTGATCATTCTACTTTTACTGTCACTTAAAGGTTATGCTAAGTACTGTTGATACATTCCCTTTATTCTCTTTTTTGGGAAGTCTAGACGCCGGCCGGCCAAACCCGTGCATTATTGTAGGAAAAGGACAATAAATATGGTCTACTCTGACACTAATCTAATCTGACAGCACTTAAAGTTCGAAATTGAGCGTCATCGCAGATGTTGAGCCCGATAGAGGAGGTTTAGGTTTGGTTTACCGTGAAACACGCTTCGTTGGGAGTCAGAAGCGATCTTCCTGATCCTTCAACGGTCTGCTGAGGGCTTTCATTAAGGATGCAGAGCCATGCTGAGTTGTTTGGAGACCTAATGGACTGAAAGTGGACTGTGACTTCCTGCACCAGGTGGGGGCCGGCTGGCTGACCGGGTGGCAAACAGAGCTGTGTGAAGGGGGGGGCGAGGTGGTGGGGGGTGCACCAGATGACTCTACCAGCCTGAACAATGCAGACTTGTGTTGAACGCCACCGATCACTCTGTGTGTTACTCACAGCCGTTCTTTAGCAGCAGCATTAATCATTTACACCAGGGTGCATTATGTGGCAAGCAAAAAAAGGTGTGGTCACATAGCTGTTGGACCTCTCAAACAAGATATGGAAGTGGTCGAGATATGCGCACCGTTGTTGTTTGGACCGTTGTTTGGACCAGTAAGAAGTGGATACAAACAGTGTAAAAAGTTGAAGGTTAGAAGTGCATTAGGCACAAGCTGCCCTAAAGCTGTGCCCACGCACGCTCACATTGTTACGTGGGAGTCGAACAAATCTACACTTCTGTTTTCACACAAACGAAGAAGAAGAAAAGAGTGAGCCAACCTTTGGGGTTATTAATGCACAGTGTGGTTAACCTCTGATCGCATGAAACAAGGAAGCACCGAGACGCCCGCGAGCGCTGCGGTACCTTTTGCAATTACTTCCACTTCCATTTGTCCGACGCAACCATAAAGAGAAATCATTGGCTGTTTGTTTATTAATTTTAAGCGTTGGCGGTCATTCATTTAGCTGATTTCTTGTTATTTTGTACTGAATTGCATCGTAAAACTTGTTTGTTTACCGACTTCATTTCAACTCAGAATCAAGTGCCAGACGACTTAAACCACTCACTGTGTTTTGAAGCCGGTGCTCAGTAAGGAGGAAGTTGTGCATCACAGACGGTGAATATTCAGCAGGAAACTCCTTCTGTAAACATCTGCCAGAGGTAAATGTGCAGGGAGGTGTGTACATTCGATGGATTTTAGTGTTCTAGTGTTTAGGTTTCTAAAATGAAAAAAGACCCATATTTGTTTAGTTGTTTTGGCCGATTTTGTGACTTAAAAAATCCAGAAATTACCATACTTTATCACATTAATCAAACACGCACGTCATAGATGTACAATGTCAGTACAACCAGAGATACTAAAGGGATGACTACCTCGGAATCATATGAAATTTTAAATTCAGGCATTTAGATTAAAAATTGTTTACTCTCTCGATCAACTCCCCAAACTGTCCGTCAGCACAGAAACAAGAAAGCCTCTTGTCGAGTGTTGGTAGCGACGACATCACACAGGATGTCGACTGTTTTTTCAGCACGGCTACACGTGCGAGCCGAGGAATGCCTCCTGTGAATTTACGCGAGAGAGCGAGCGGCGCGTCTCTGGTCCCTGAGGCGCACTTTCACGCGGCAGATTGAATCAAAAGGCCTCTGACCTGTCTGAGGCCGACAGAGAGCCAGTGAACCACAACGGGGAGGATTTGGATTCAGTTCTCTACTCGGCAGCCGACGGAGAAAATGTGATAACTTTTCACTTATCTTGATTGTTTAACTTTCTAAATCGATATACTCTGCTGTTTTGTTGTATGTAGAGTATGTTTCATGTGTCTTCTCTAACTTTGCTTGCTACTGTGACAAACATCTATATAGCTATGCATCTATCTATACATTTAGCTATCTCTTTTTGCTTACATATTGAAAGTAGGACTCGAAAAAGAAGAAAATGCATCACTCCACATGTGTCAAATCATGGGTGAAACGCTGGACTCTTGTGAGGCCAGACAACACACAACATTGTGTGAAGCCAGGTTGAACAGCCTGACTTTTCACAGGCTTTAAATTGGTGAAGAGAGGCTGTTTTTCACTCTTCACCATCCAGTAAGTGAGTGACTTGTCGGTCCTGCCAAAAGTCATTTTCCGGTTCCAATGAAGCTGCTGTTTGCTCGGAGCAATTTTCTCAAGCGGATTACTGGCGCGACCTTTTTTAAAGCCGTGTCAATTTCATCCAGGCTTGTTGTCATTTTTTTTCTTCCCTGTACCTTTCTGGCTGCGCTTCAGGAAGACGACCTTCTCGTCCTCAGCCCGGCTCTGATTGGCATGGTGGCGTTTTTTTTTTGTCCGACCTGAGAACCGTCATGTCGCTGAAAGAATATATTCCAGAAGATCACTACGACACCCAGCAGATGTTGTCTGGTGTGCAGGTTTAAAATGTCTCCAGAGGCCTCTTGATTAGATTAAACCTTTTATTGCATTACATTCCAATATGTTCTATATCTTTCTATGTCTGGACACCACCAGTCCACAACCTAAAGATATTCAATTAATTGACAAATAGAGCTTCAGATCTGCAAAGCTGGAACTAGAAAAGAAAACATAATAAAAAAATGTCTGAAAGTGGTAATCCACCTGCAAAATGATTTATTTTTGTTTAAAGACTAATCAACTACCAGTTTCTAATGAACACTTGTGATTTAGTTTGATTTGTTTTTCAGCTGCGCTTTGCAATTTGAGCCGACAGTTTGGGCATTTATTAGTAAAAGTCCTGCCGACTGCAGCCGTACTCCTGTCTCATCTAGAGTATAAGAAGCAGGAGCCTGTTTTTTTAATTGTTAGTTCCACACGTCCACGTCTGAGAAAGTCCAGCCGGTAGCGCTGCTTCAGTTACTCTAAGGCTCTTGCTACTATTAACAGAGGTGGAATTGTAAATGGAAAAATTGTGACACAAACGTTCAACATCGCGAACACAAAGCCAATGAGTCGTCTTTTGTCTCCTCCGGCCTGACCATACAAAGTCATGATTCAACACGATGTGCTCCTGTTACTCTAAATATTAGGCTCTCAGGTCTGTCGTCACCGCTACTCATAGACCGTCGTTTCTGCTCGACGATCGTTGTGTCGGTCAACTGATATGTGTTAGGGAGAAAGGACCATACTTTTTTTTTTTTTTAACCGTGTGGTTTCTGGATTTAAAAAAACAAAGACAGAATGAGATGCAACTGGTACATTGGTGCTGTAACTTTCTCTTCAGGAGGTAGAAGCATGAGGATCCCTTTTCTGCTTTATAGATGTGGTGTTGTATTGGAGGAGAATGTGGTCTCTTTGTGTTTTTTTGTTACCAACCACGGCAGACTCCAAGAGTTAATGCAGGAATTCAGCCCTCATCAGCTGGCCTCCTCCCATCATGTCTCACGGCTAAGAGGAGCAGTTTGTTCACAGTCCGTTATGGATCAGGGCCTCGTCGCTATCAGCTCTTATCTTTATCTTCCACCATTTTAAGGTCATATAAAAATGCAGCTGTCACTCGCTTCAGTGCTTTGCATCTGAAAAGGTAGCGAACGCTCTTCACGAAAGCCGCTGGTCTTATTAATCAATTGTCTCTTACTCATTCCCCAGATGAAAAGCTGTGGCAAGAAGTAAAAGAGCAGATGTAAGTGTAGAAAAGTAGATTTAACATTTCATTCGTGGTAGATGCTGAAGCAGGCCCGTTTACCAAAACCGTTGCGCCCAAGATCATTACCATACGTGTCATTGCCTCCTTAATGCCATTACTGCAGCACAGAGGCACCGGAGACCCCGAATAGCTCCCAAATCTGTCAGCTCTCTGTAATTTGCAGCCATGAGCAGGACGAGGCCCAAAGCGGTAAACAAAGCTTTACTTCAGGAATGTTTGAGGAGGAGCCCCGACAGCGTTGAAGGCCTTTGCAGATGGTGGTGGCTTGAATTTTTATTAGACATCTTGCTGGGTGTTTTGTGTGTTAAATGTTTTGTTTTTTTTGGTCCTGCTTGCCACAAGTTCTAGTTTCAGGTACAAGTCAACACCGGTGAAACTGCAATTTGTTTGTTTTCTTCTGGAAAGAGTCATGTGATTGGGAGCGTATACAAACCACGCTCTTAAAAATTCCGGCGTAGTGCGGACGCTCGGCGCGAACGCAGCCAAAGGGTACGCGTTTTAAAAAACGTAGCCGCGTGGACGTGGCCCGAGCGCTAAAAGCCGTCAAACTAAATGGCGGCGAGCGGTCGCACTCGCTCGTCCAGCGAGAGGCGCCGGAGTACAGTCGACAAAACCGTCTACACCGCCTGAAGACGAGATTATCCCCCCGATGTTTACAACCCAAAAACAAAGCTCCCATGAAATCAAGCTGCTTGTGTAAATTTTGAAAAACTGAGCGGATATTTTTCCTAAGAAAACTGTCTTCAGACTTATGAAGATAATAATCTCTTTAACGCCTGTGGATGCATGTTGCTTCTGTTCCCCAAATCTTGTCCCATCATGTCCACAGGCTTGTTTTTTCCTCTCACCACCCGCCTCCTCAGCTGTACGATAACTATCACAAAAGCACTTGAAGCAAATGTGCAACTAAGTCGGTCATTAGTCTGCATTTAACAGGATGTGGTTGTTTTTGCAGAAGCCTCTGAGCCCTCTGACCCACAGCACTGCAGCGGTGTGTCCAACCCCCAGTTTTACCTCTCCATTCCTCTATAGATAACTGTAAAAAAAAAGAAGAAAAAAAAGAAAAAATTCTCTTGTGTGGTGCGACTGTAAATACACACCCCGATCTGCCGACACTCACAATGTGCGTGTTAGCCGAAGCATATCCAACGGGGATGGGACTATATTTGGGCCACACAGCTGTCGACTCAGCCTCCGCCTGGTTTTCCTTCAGTGGGGCAAGAACACAGAACGTTGATGGGAGTTTCTTAAGTGTGAGGATCGGACACACGGTCAAGGAAGTGTGTCACTGGTTGTGGGGACTGGCAGGGATTCAGGAAGCGAGCATGACCAAATATGGGAACACACACATAAACACACCTACCTTTTTTTCTCGTGTGTTGTGACCTTAGCTTACTTTTTTCTTTCGTTTCTCCTGCACAGAACTTGCTTCGTAAGCCATTTTGACCAGCCGGCGAAGCTTATTTCCATGCCGCTATCGCACAAATATTCTATCGCCAACCTCAGCTCTGGGTCTGTTTTTGGTGTTTTTGGTGTTGTGGTTGATGCTCAGCGGTCGAGTGACATCCCAGGACTTCTCTCCCGTGAACCACAGCGATTCCTCCTGCAGCTTTTAAATGTTGGGCCGTCATCCCCGTCATCACACGTCTGCTGTTCCCTGCGGTTGACGCCGAACACCTCGCGTGTAAATGTGACCATCCTCTCCTTTTTTTCCGCCACATTATCCTGTATTATGTCTCTGGTTTCCCCCGCTGTGAGCAAATATGTAATGTGGTTTTCCAGCCCTGAGGAACTGGCAGCTGAGTCCGGGCAAATGGTTTCCTCCATATTTGGAACGGGCCAAACGAGAGTCGCTCCTCCCACGGCACGATACGACCTTTACGGCGCGGAGCACCAAAGATGTTCACGTCTCGTAAATGTTCAACCTGTTGTGTTTTAATGTCCGCGAGAACCTTTTCCACGTGTGACTTTCTAAAGATGTAGGTGAACTGCACCACACAGGGATCAGCATAACGCAGACGAGAAGTCACACAACTCACAGATAAGATGAAATAACCCTTTATTAGATAAGATAGTATTAGATCAAATAATCCTTTATTGGTCCCTCAGTAGGGGAATTACAGGATTACAGCAACAAGAGATGCATAGCAAAAATAAAAAGTCATATAAATAAACTGTAATGAACAAAATGTATTTTAAAATGTCTTCATATGGATGTCTTTCAATCTTTTAAAAGATAGCGCTGTCTCACATTAAACAAGAAAGCACACGTGCCTTTGACACAGACACACACACCCTTTTATGACACTTGTGACACTTTCTCTGTTGTGTTGTTTTAAATTGCCCCGCTGAGTTGTTGCGTTTCTCTCGTCGCAGATGGATCCGCGGTTACTTTTCATAGCGGCGTTGTCGGCGGTCCTCGGCGGCGGCTCGGCTCAAGGTAAGAATAAGAAAATGTTATCAAGTTGTTGAACGTTTGCTCCGTCTTTTGTGTTATCTTAGCTGTTAAGTAATAGCTAACTCGTAGCACAGAAGTAAAGTCACCTTTGTGTTAACAGTCGCTGTGATTTCTTAGTTCCTGAAGCACAATGCACTACTTTCATCCACTTCACTCTTCCCATCTTGGATTTCATCGTTCGTGGCTTTATAACTGTGGCTTCTGGAGGCTTTTTAGTTTTTTTTAACGAGGTGAAGTCATTACTTGGTGGGCTGCCCGGAGCTTCTCTCAGCGTGACTCAGTTTTCTAGACTGAGGGGGGAAAAACGAAGCTGTTTTGAGTTAGTGAACGAATGGAAAACATTTTTTTTTGTCATCTTGGCTCGGAGGTAACGTGTGTTGTCTCCTTTCAGAGGGAAGCGTGTGCATCAAGGCCAACGCACAGTCGTGCGGGGAATGCATCCAGGTCGCCGAGACGTGCGGGTGGTGCGCGCATGAAGTGAGTTGAACCAGTAAAAAGTTAGTTAGAAGATTAAAGTCTAGTTCCTGTAACATCTGTCAGAACACACCGCGTGACACTGACTGTCATGAATAACGTCTTCTATCGGCCACGTCAGACTATTGTGTGACATTTAAACCATTTAAAAAAAGAATAATCCTCACGAAAGCCTCCTGTGCGTCTTCACAGGAGTTCCTCGGGGCCGGCGAGTCCAAGTCGGCCCGGTGCGACGATCTGGAGTCCCTGAAGAAGAGAGGTTGTGACGTGGCCAACATCGAGAACCCACGGGGGGGCATCAAAATCGACAAGAACACGCCCGTCACCAACCGCAACAAGGACGTGGCCGAGAAGCTGAAGCCGGAGCAGATCACCCAGATCCAGCCCCAGAAACTCACCCTGACGCTCAGATCTGGTAAATGTTCTCCTTCTGGAGGAACAGGGTCTCCAGGAACAGTGTTTTTTCTTCAGAGTTTGTATTCTGGTGTTGTATTTGGTATTCGGGTGAACCAACGTTTGTCAATGTTTGTTTGAAACGTGGTTTAGAAAAGGCCAAAAAGTTTGACATACGATTTATTGTTGCAGCTGAAGACTTTTTCTGCCTTATCTTTCATAAATGATTAGCAAAAAGATTCAAATTGATTCAAGAAATATGGAAAACAATTTTGCTGCTGTCACAAACTCTTAACTTCATTCACAAACTCTTAACTTCATTCACAATCTCTTAACTTCTGTCACAATCTCTTAAATTCAGTCATAATCTCTAAAATTCTATCTTGGTCTCTTAAATTCTGTCTCAGTCTCTAAAATTCTGTCTCGATCTCTTAAATTACATCACAATCTGTCCGTCACGATCCCTTAAACTCCACTAAACCTATCCTTTCCCCCCGTCAGGTGAGCCCCAGACCTTTGAGCTGAAGTTCAAGCGTGCGGAGGACTACCCCATCGACCTCTACTACCTCATGGACCTCTCCTTCTCCATGAAAGACGATTTGGAAAACGTCAAGAACCTCGGCACCGACCTCATGAGGGAGATGCAGGAGATCACCTCCGACTTCAGGATCGGTAAGAAGAACTCCCCGGTGGTCGACAGACGGGCTGTCACTTTCATGAAGCTCGAGTACGAACTCCTTTTTCTTTTTGTAAGGTTTCGGCTCTTTCGTGGAGAAGACGGTCATGCCGTACATCAGCACCACTCCGGCCCGGCTCATCAACCCGTGCACGGGGAACCAGAACTGCACCAGCCCCTTCAGCTACAAGAACGTCCTGAAGCTCACCAACGAGGGAGACGAGTTCAACCGCCTGGTCAGTCAGCAGCAGATCTCGGGGAACCTGGACTCTCCGGAGGGCGGCTTCGACGCCATCATGCAGGTGGCGGTCTGTGAGGTGAGAACGCTTATTTTTATTCCCTTTTTAAGTGCTTTTTGTGCCTCATAAACGTGTGAAACGTTACAAGAGAAAGACTCTTTGCGCTCGTCTTCCCAGGACCAAATCGGCTGGAGGAACGTGACTCGTCTGCTGGTGTTTTCCACCGACGCCGGCTTCCACTTCGCCGGAGACGGCAAACTGGGCGGCATCGTCCTGCCCAACGACGGCAGGTGTCACCTGGAGAACAACATGTACACCATGAGCCACTACTATGTACGTCCTTCAGCGTTTATTGTATTTATTAATGCGTGATGTTGATGTTAAGAGTCGTTTCTCTCCAGAGCCACACATATGCAGGTTTTAAACGATAGCTAAGTTCTGCTTTTCTTGACGTTAACGTCTTTTGTTTCTTTTTCATCGACGTATCCTCGGACAGGACTACCCCTCCATCGCCCATTTGGTTCAGAAACTGAGCGATCACAACATCCAGACCATCTTTGCCGTCACGGAGGAATTCCAGCCTGTTTACAAGGTAAACGTTGTGTTTTCTGTACATTCACATTGTCGCGAAACTTGAGAAAAAAGATGCACATTTAACATTTGTTCTTTTTTTTTTGTTCCCACCTTTCGTCTCTTTCAGGAGCTGAAAAACCTCATTCCTAAATCAGCTGTCGGCACGCTGTCCTCCAACTCCAGCAACGTCATCAAACTCATCATCGACGCTTACAACGTGAGTCTGACTGGCTTTAAGAGACGGCTTTTATTTATTTGAAGATGCCACTTGTGGGGAAAATTAGGATCACAAAGAACCACAAGCGCTCATCACAGATAAACAATCAAAGTCAACGAAGTATTCTTGCGACTACTAACCCTAAGCACCATGAACGTCGTCCATATTACTTTGTTTCTTGCACAGTCCTTGTCCTCTGAGGTCATCCTGGAGAACGGTCGGCTGCCGGAGGGAGTCTCCATGAACTACAAGTCCATCTGTAAGAACGGCGTGGAGGGAACGGGGGACAACGGCAGGAAGTGCTCCAACATCTCCATCGGCGACGAGGTCGGTGACATAAACATTATAAACTATTCCTTCTTCTCCGACTACGCTCGTGTCTTCTAACCAAATGGAGAGACAAAGGGTGTGAAAACAAATGCATTTTAGACAAACATTGACCGAGAAATGCATCAAATAATCTGAGTCATGTCTGAGAAACGGCCTTAATACCTCCCTGATTTTATTTTTATTGTGCATCAGAACAATCCTTGACATTTAAAACAACATAAAATAAATGATCAATCATCAAAACTGTAATATTAGTGTCAATAGTTTCGTTATAGCGAGTATAAATGCTAACCTACACACACACACACACACACGTATACCACCCCATATGTATGTACTTCTACACATGCAGGACTGAATAATTAAGAGTACAATTACATGATATATGCAGTAAATATATACAATTAAATAAAAAAGTGAAATGAAAGATACTAAAAAGAAAGGGTTCCCTCGTACTTTTTAATGACCCTATAAACGCTGCTCCGGCTTCCTCAAGGTGATGTTCAAGATTTCCATCGAATCCAAGAAGTGTCCGTCGGACGTCAAGCCGGCGGTCATAAAGATCAAACCCCTGGGCTTCACCGAGGAGGTGGAGGTCGTCCTGAACTTCATCTGCGACTGCCAGTGCGCCGCCGACGGGAAGCCCAACAGCGAGAAGTGCCACGGGGGCAACGGAACCTTTGAGTGCGGAGCCTGCAAGTGAGTATTCAGCCGAAGCTCGAAGGTTGAGAGCGGTACTTTTACTTTGAAGGACTTGTTTCACAAACATTTAGCACACTTAATTCTGCTCCTAACGGTTCGACTTGGGTTCCCCTCCCCCGCCTCCTCAGGTGCAAGGACGGCCGCATCGGGCGTCTCTGCGAGTGCAGCAAGGACGAGCTGCGGACGGAGGACCTGGACGCCAACTGCCGGAAAGACAACGGCACGGACATCTGCAGCAACAACGGCGACTGCGTGTGCGGCACCTGTGAATGCAAGACGCGGGAGAACCCCGCCGAGCTCTACACGGGGAAGTACTGCGAGTGCGACAACTTCAACTGCGACCGCTCCAACAACAAGCTCTGCGGAGGTGAGGAGGCGCCGCGGAGGCGGAGACAATTTGAGCGCCGGCGCAAAACGGTTGTGAACTCGCGTGGTGACAGACTTCCTGTGCGTGTTTTCCCAAGGTCACGGCCGCTGCGACTGCAGGAAGTGCATCTGCGACGCCAACTACACGGGCAGCGCCTGCGACTGCTCCCTGGAGACGGCCACCTGCCTCGCCAAGAACGGGCAGATCTGCAACGGCCGCGGCGTCTGCGACTGCGGCGTCTGCAAATGCACCAACGCCAAATTCCAGGGGCCGACCTGCGAGATCTGCCCCACGTGCCCCGGCGTCTGCGCCGAGCACAAGTGAGTTGATGGATGACTTTGCAGGAATGTGCTGTTTGTGCACAACGTTTTGCAACTTGCTTCATGTGTTGATTGAGTTAAATCGCTGCTTTTTGGGGGGTTTTCAAAATAAAGCTGTTACTTTAGAACCATTAAAGACGCCAATGTCTGGTGCTATAATAATTTTTCTGTTTTTTTTTTAGCAATCTAAAAGCCTTTTTATGTTCAACAATCTCTAGCTATTGCATAATAGTCAAATCCCACTCAATATATTTATTTTTTACAACTTTTTGGCGAAGAAACAAATTAAAAAATAAGAATTCAGTATTTTTCCACCGCATTTCTATTCCTTTGTGTGCGAGCGCTTTAAAAAACGGCATCCTGGAACATAACCGTTCCAGAAAATATAATCGAATGCAACCTGAAAAATCCAAATACTTCAACCAGATTTTATTTCTGGTGTTATGACCAAAGTACGGCTACTTTTCTGACCCTCGAGTTCCTCGGTTTTCATCCAAGAAACGTGGAGCAAATCAGATTAGCAACTCGTCGCTGTCGAATGAATGAGAATGCAACGCGGGCATTTAATCAAACCCTCCCGATTGGATTGTCTTCGCAGAGATTGCGTGCAGTGCCGAGCGTTCGAGGCCGGCGAGAAGAAGGACACGTGCAAGCGCGACTGCGCCTCCTTCCAGCTGATCAAGGTGAAGGACCGCGACAAGCTGCCGCAGCCCACCGACCAGAGCTTCCCGCTGACCCACTGCAAGGAGCGCGACGCCAACGACTGCTGGTTCTACTACACCTTCGCCATCCGCAACGACACCAAGGAGGTGTTCGTGGTGGAGACGCTGGGTATGACCGGAAATGAATCATTAATGTGCTGTGTAGGAGGCTTATTGGTTGTTGTTTTTTACTACTCAAGGGTCTTCAGTAAAAAAGGCAAAGAAGAGGACTGCTAGCAGAGCCACAGGGCGGTAAAACATGGAGGTTTCAGCTTCTTTATGTATTTTAATCGGCTTTGCAAATAGAGAAATACATGAATTCAACACTATTGTTAGTCCTCGAGGATGCAGAATAGTTTAGCTGAAACTAAATGTCATCAGTTCTGAGAATTTTCTAGGCCATAATATGTTAGTATCGGTGGTGGTGGTGGTCATAATGAAATGATCAAATGCAAACTCTTCATCAACATCCTGGTATTTAGCTGTACGCTCACTTGTCACTTCAAACTTCCAGTCTCTGTTTCTTCATTGTTTTGTTCGTCTGACGGCTTCGTAGCTTCCAACCGGTTCACATGTCATGTGTTTTTCTCCGCCTCAGAGTGCCCGGCGGGACCCGACATCATCCCCATCGTGGCGGGCGTGGTCGCCGGCATCGTGCTGATCGGCCTCGCCCTGCTGCTTATCTGGAAGCTGCTCATGATCATCCACGACCGCCGAGAGTTCGCCAAGTTCGAGAAGGAGAAGATGAACGCCAAGTGGGACACGGTGAGTCCCTTTTTTTTTTTTTTTACCTTTTCCCCCACATTTTAGAGAACGATGTCATGTGATCGGGGCGTGGCGAATTAGAAAAGGACTAGACGTGATGGCTAAGACCCAATTGAGTAGCGAACGCATGCGTTTACGCCATCGTTTCCTCACTTCTCCGTCCTCGGGAGCGCTTCTAAACTCTGGTTTTTGGCGCGGACGCTCAGCGTGAACGTAGCAAAAGATCCGCGTGGACTCAACCTTTTTTTAGATGAACTTTCCAGCTCTTACGTTCAATCTAAAAGCGTCAAACTCAAAGGAAAATTGAGCGCCACTTCGCAGGTTTTACCGGAGCGTCCACGTATGCGAGTAGCTGTCGGCGGTGTCGTCAAACAGGTGGAGAAACCGGCCGGAAAATGAAGACAAAAACGAGAATAAAACCAGTGAATGAGAGAGGATCTCTGTCCTCGATCCACCTCGGCTCTGTGCGGTTTTGTTTAGTCTGCCCCGGCCTTCCTCTCCTCTCCTCCTCTGCTGACGGTGCTGCCTCTCGCTGTCCACGCGGTACAACTGCACCACCATAAAAGGCAACGAAAGCTCCAGCAGCAGCAGCAACAGGAGGAGGAGGAAGAGGAGGAGGAGGAGCGGCGGGCGAGCCGTTGATGGAGGGCTTCCACCGCCAGGCGGTTGTCACAGCAGCGGTGTTTACGGGAGGCAACGGACGGCGTTGATGATGGAGCTTTTTGTGTTCTCTCTTAGTGATGGCAGCCGGATAGCGATGTGCTTTGGGGTTTTAAGTGTTATTTATATCTGAACGTATACTTTACGCCCACAGATGCAAAACAAAAATATAGAATTAGAAGGAAATTACTGACTTATTACAATGTGAAAGAAACCAGGAGAAACATCATTTTGAGTGTGTTAAGAGCTTTTTTTCTGGTCTTTTCTTCTCTGTGCTCAACATTTTCCTTCATTCTTTTGTGTGCTGTGTCTCTTCATTTCTGTTTTTCCCCCTTTTTCCTTCTCCATGTTAGCAAAGGAACCCCATTTACAAGAGTCCCATTAACAAGTTCCAGAATCCCAGCTATGGGGACAAAGGAGCTTCTCTTTAGGTCAAAGTTCGTACCGCCGCTCAGCAAACTGCATGTTGTGACATCGGCATGTTTGTGACTAAAGTTGGTGTGGTGTTTTTTTTGTTTTCTTGATGTTAGTGATGTCACTAACAACATTTCAGTGTATTTATAGGTTAAAGTTTCACTTCATGCAATAGAAACCCCCTTTTGGCATCAAAAATCAACGCAAAAGAAGCTTTCACCCAATGTGACGTGCACATAGACTGTTTATAGGAAGTGGACGGAGTCGAGTTGGCATTTTGGCGACACAAGAGGGCGGAGCTAAGTGCACCTGACTGCTGAATGACATTTATAGGCGACCAAAAATATTACGATTAAAGGTGCTTAAAGTTGTCAGACAAAAACACAAATGGCAGCAACCTGTCAATCACAGTAAGCCCCGCCCTAAAGCGTCTCCTGCTTTATGGTCTGTTTGACTCTAAATGACCATAAGTTACTAAATGAACATAATGCTGTTTAGAAGAAGACTTGAAACTAAAGATTGAGACATAAACTCATGTTTACAAATCAACTTATTTTCTCAGACTTTGTATACAGACGGACTTCTTTGAATCTGAGTCGCCCCCTGCTGGCCAGTCGGCAGTATGCAGGTTCAAGACTCTTCTCACTTTTCAGAGCCTTGAAGTTTTCCGCCTGACGATTAACCACGATGTCAAAACCTACTTTTGTTGCTTCCTTTTTGTCCTCGCGTCGCGTGTCATGGCGACTAAATCCTAAATAAAGCCCCGGTGTGACGCGTGCTGTGATGTCGGCGTGAACCCAGAATGCTCCGCTCCAGGTGTTTGGACTCACTCGCTGTTCTTCTGTGTTTCTCAGGGGGAGAATCCCATCTACAAAAGTGCCGTGACAACCGTCGTCAATCCAAAGTACGAGGGCAAATGATGGAGCTCTGCCTTCTTTGTGACATCACTGTATGGAGACGAATATGTGGAGGGAAGTGGGAGGGTTTTGTTTTTTTGAAGGGCGGGACGGGTTTTCTATAATGCTCTCACTGTTTTTGTTTTTGTTCGTTAGCAATGCATTTTGCCACTATTTTGGTTTGTTTTTACTAACTTGTTTTTGTTTTCTATGCATTGTTTCATTTGTTGTACAGTCTGTATAAATGTGGGGGGTTTTAGTTTTGTTTCTTTTTGACGAAACTTGAGAGAATGTGTTGAACTGATTTGTAGTTTTCCCGCCACGGGAATGGCAAGTTAACGGAGAGCCGAGCTGTGCCTTTTTTAAAAAAAAAAATAGAACCATCAAGCCATCAGTGTTTAGTTTAAAGTCGAAGGAACGACGGGTTCCTCTCCACATAATCATGAATTCAGAGTTTAGTCGGCGGCAATCGAACAGTCGAGCAAAGGTCTAATTGTGTCCTTAATCATTTTTTTTAATGTCTCTCTTTGGATTGAAACTCTTCAAGTGTAGCAATGAGATGTGTACAGTATGATTTTTAAATTTTTTTTTTTAGGTTTTTTGTCTTAAGCCATATATGTATTCACAGAACGGGATTGAGGGCGTCGGCGTGTCTTTTTCTGAGCGACTTGACGCCAAACAATCAATTCTTAAACGTGTCTTTTTGTCCAGAAAAGCGTACGAAAGGACGTTGGCGTGCGGTCGGTTCAGCGTTTGGCTTCAGGTTTGTACTTCTCTTAAAAGCCAACTCAGGTCCTTTTTTAAAAAAATTCTTCACAGCGATGCCAAATACACGCAAAAACAAAACCTGCCTTACTTGCTCACTAAATTTGCTTTTCTTAAAAAGCCTTGTTTTTTATTTGTAGGATATGAATTGCTGTGTGTGTGTGTGTGTGTGTGTGTGTGTGTGTGTGTGTGTGTGTGTGTGTGTGTGTGTGTGTGTGTGTGTGTGTGTGTGTGTGTGTGTCTCAGTAATTCCACCGAACTCTTTTTGCGATCAAACTTATTTTTATTTTTCAAAGAGAAAGGAATGATGTCATTTAGTTGTAAAGATCAGTGTTGAGGGAATGATTTCTAGATGGTTTGACAAGAAAGGAAAACAGATAACACCATGGTCTTAAAGTGCCTTTTTTATTATTTTTTTTATTCAACAATTCACCTTTGCAATTCTGTTTTTCTGAAATTATTTATTGAATAAACATTGAAAACAATTTACAACTAGATTGTGAAGATGTTATTGTGCAATTCCTATGTTGTGGCTTTGTTGTTGTTGTGCATCTTTAGCTTCTCTCAAAACTTCACTCTTTTTACCAAGAGGCTTGTTTATTTATGACCAAACAAGTTAGCATCGCTCACTAAAGGATGCAGAGAAACAACCACATGCATTGTTAGGAATAAAATTGTATTTGCTCTTTTCTAGTACACACTTGCGTGACTTTACTTTGCACCGAAAGAGACTCGGCAGTTTAGACATGACTTGTATGTATAAATGTGTTAAAATATGAATATATTTGATAACGTCACCGAGACCAGTGACATAAAGGACAGGCATACACATCCAAGTGTTTCTGTGAGTTGTAAACAATATTAGTCATATAAAGAGTCAAATGCATATTTAACGGGTGAAGGTAATTTAAAGCAACAATTCATACAACGCACATTTTTGTTGTTGACTTATGTATCGTATCTTTTAAAAAGAAATACTTTTTCAGCAATGTTACATAGTCATATCGTATGTATATTCATTTTGTTCTGACTTTTATATGATGTAGGTGGAGGCTTTAAACTTATATTCATCTGTGTTTGTGTTCTTGATTTTTTTTTATTGTGCAAAGGAAACTAAACTAGTAAAATATGTTTTAAAAAAAATGAGGAGCAGGGCTATATTGAAACCTAAGCTACAAAAATATATATATATATTTTTCTAAATATTTTTATATATATTTATATATACATTAAAGATGTAAAAGTAGGACTTTAGTGGGTTAAAAAATAAAAATAAAATAAAACGGCAAAGAGCCAGAAGCCTCGTCACGCTCTCAGCCAATCACGTTGCGTTCCATCCCCCGTGGAACGTGACGCCACGAGCCCAGGGCTCTCCACAGCTGATTGGTGGCTCCAGCCGTCCAATCAGCGGCCGTGTTTTACAGCAAAGTTGTTAACCCCCAACAGTAGCACTTTGGTGTCCACCTCTCTAGTTTCAGCCTGCTTTGCATCGACAGGAAAACACTGACTTTCTTACCGACCGATAAACGCTTTT
Organism: Clinocottus analis; assembly: GCF_023055335.1. Classification (NCBI taxonomy): domain Eukaryota; kingdom Metazoa; phylum Chordata; class Actinopteri; order Perciformes; family Cottidae; genus Clinocottus; species Clinocottus analis. The sequence goes on along the minus strand of NW_027175832.1, from coordinate 19,448,024 downwards.
TTTGGCGTGGATGTACCGACGGACAGCGGCTCCTCCTGCCAGGACACCGGCCAACCGTTTATTTTTATTTATTGATTATGAAAAACCAACTGGAAGAACTGGTGGCTCACGTTCACGTTAGTTCTCTCTCTCTCTCTCTCTCTCTCTCTCTCTCTCTCTCTCTCTCTCTCTCTCTCTCTCTCTCTGTCTCTCTCTCTCTCTCTTGCTAGCTGCGTCGTGTTGCGTTTTTTTTCCTCCCCTTCTTTAACTTGGATAAACGTTGCCCATATATCTTTGTTTTTTATCCACAAAACATGTGCCGAGAGATCGAGTCGGTGAGTATTTTTTTCTTGTGATGTTTTGTGTAACTTGAATCGATGGTGACACACACACACACACACACACACACACACACACACACACACACACACACACACAAAAAGGCCCATCGTGAATAGTGTTTTCTGGCATCAGATGATTTCATACACGCAATCAAAATCCTCCGTCTGTCAGCTCGGACTCACAACCCTCAAGTTCCTCATCACTTTACCCGGCTCTCGACGCGAGGAAGGTCGTGACATCGATCGATTGATTCAAACGGTGTCTTTCTTTTTTTAATGCGAGAAAACATTACAAAAAAAATCTAGTTCACTAGTTGTTGCGTTCACGGACGAACTAGACTGTCGGAAAACCCCCTTTCGAAGGGAAAGGAAAACATCAGCGAGAGGCGGAGGTGAAAACGACCCTTTTTTGAAACATGATGTAAATACAATGTTTTTTAGTCTTAATTTCCTCAATAGGGTTCATCATCTTTTGGGGGTTTGGACATGTTAACAGTGTGTATTTGAGGCTTAAGGGTGTGTGGGCTGAACAGTGCCAGGCAGTGCATGTGGTCTGTCGGGGAACTGCTTGGCCCTGGCCTTTGTATCTTTATATCTGCATTATTTACAGTAACCCAAATATATATATATATGGACCCCAAAATAAAGAAGACAAAAAGCGATATACCCTTAAGAAATCTTTTTTAAGATTACGTTTGGAAGATTGGAAGACATGCATCCAGCCTCATTGTGTCTTTCAGGGGATTAGTTCATAATTAGTTGTCTACAACAAACATATTCGTTTTGTTATTATAACTGCGAATGTGTCGAGGTCACGACATTAGGTTGCAAACCAGAGAACTACATTTAAAAATGGTTTCCTTTCCTTTTCTTTTTTTCTCTCGATCGTCTAAAAACTCTCTGGGTATTGTGGGTCAAACCCCACCCACATGAGACGTTTGTAGACTCGTGCAAAGCGTGGGTCATTGGCGCTTCGGCGTGTTAAACTCAGCTTTTAAGAAGCTTAGAAGTCAAGGTCGCGGTTATTAATTGGAGAAAGTGGGAACTGTGTCAATCTAGTTTTTTTGTTATGTTTTGCATAATCATAAGACACTTAGGACCTGACCTGAAACTTAGTACTTTTGGCTGTTAATTACTATAAATGCAACATTTCAAGGCCTGTTCATACACAGTACAGCTTAATATCAGTGTAAGTAAACGTTACATTTTCATAAAGCAGCCATCAGCATTAAAGTGGCTTTATTCGTATCGGGATTCCAATTATACTGAATTTAGCAGACATGTTTTTATTCTGACATCACCATCAAGTACAGTAAGACATTTTGAGGAATCAAAAGAATCAATAGTCTTGTCCCAAATGAAAACAGCTGGTTAATATTTATTAGTTATTCTCCTGGGGTTTCGTTCCTCTTCCGTCTTCATGATCAAAATGTGAAAACCCATCCTGATGATAACTAAGCGACACCAAGACGTGTTACTTTTGGGGACATTGTTCCCATTTAACCTATTTAATTACGTTACAGTGACCTCTAGCAACATTGGGTTTGTCACTTTTACATCACACGCATCATGTTTTTACCCACTAGAAACATAACAAGAAGACTTAAGAGTCAACAGGCCCAAAACCATCAAAGTAGTGTTCCTGAGTGGAGATTATGTTGCTGAACAAAACTTAAAGGAAGTATTCTAAATGTTTGTTTGCACACAAAGTGCACTAATCCCAAAATCCCACTGTTTTTTCCTTGAGATGATGAGAACACCACGAGCAGCATCTTGGTGACAATCCATTCAATAGCTGCCCAGATATTTCATCCATATATGAACTATACAGCTCCCACTAGACAGTTGAACTCCCACTTGGGACCTTTTGCTGCATCTAATCTCCCTTTTTCTGGGTAACTGTTTGCTTGTTTTAGGATCCAAAACTTGTTTCTTAATCGGCGATGGCACAATACGGCCTCTCTCTCTCGCATTACACTTGCACCACAATAAGATTGAGGAGGAATGGTGGAGGTTCAAAGTGACGATGAATGAATAAAGGCTGAATAAATCTACTTAATGCGACTTTTCCTCTGCCCAACGGTCCAGCCAGGTGTGGTCGTTGGAGGGTTAGACCAGGCTGCACAATTATAATCAGGTGGTGGACTAATGTTTCCTACTTTTGCTCCTCCCACTCCACCCTCTCCTAAACCTGCTTTTTAATCAACAATTTGAAAAATCAGAAGTTGGGCTTCTTGTGTAATCTGACTGGCGAGTTGCTTGGTTGATCTTTTCCTCTGACTTAGTTGTCAAAAAGTATTTTTCTTTTTAAAGCTTTGTATTTTTTTTTTTAAGTGGCTAAACGTCATTGTTGCACTTCCCAGGTCCTCGAGATGCAGTCGGTGGATTTAATGATGAAAGGTGAGCCCCGGTTCCCCCGGGTGGACCCCGGCTAGACCTGATGTCGTCACCAGGTAAGCTAACTTTAATGATTTGTAAAATGTTATTCTGACCCTGAAGTGCTGGATTAATTGCCACTCTAGATGTTTTAGCTGAGACAGTAGTTCTCAAGTCCTATAAACCCACTGGGAGAAACCCAAACTGAACAATACACATTACACGCTCAATGTTTTGGATATAATATAAAACGTGTGCATTCAAACAGACATGTTTGGTGTCCTAAAAGGCAGAGCTTTGCTTCCCATGTTGCACCACAAGGGGGCGACATTGTTCAGGTGTTTGAACAAGTTGCCATCGAGAGGTTCACCTGGAATAAACTTTTTCTGTTGTTGAGTGGGCTGTCATGGGATCACCAGTAATGGATGAGGTTCAGCGGGTCTGGATAGCAGGGGCAGTTACTCCTGTGGTATTTTAGGCGTTGCCCCGTGAGTGGATAATGTGGAATTTGTATCTTGCGCTCCTGATAAGAGATTTGTGTTGCACAAGTTTTGCACTAAAGCATGAAACCAAGCGCCATGAAAGAACTCGTCAGAGCATTGTGGTATTTTACTACAATCTAGTTGTTTTTCATTGGAACTTTTTGTACTGGTTGAATTTTAGGGTGGTTGAACTGTATTTCCTGAGGGAAGTTTTAAATTAACAATAATATCAATCCATCGTTGAACATAACAGTTATTAAACTGTATACTTAAAACGGGTATGCTTTGATTTCTCATGGTTTGAGAATAACATTATTAAAAAAACATAATATAAATAATCAAATGTGGACCGCCGTCATTAAATATTAAACTAAGCAACACCAATTTTGTTTTTTTAATTAATTAATGGCATTGATTTAATGAGCATTTGACTAAATCGAGTTTCTAATAGTTAATCTATTTGTTTTATACATGTGTCAATCAATTTATTTGATTTGTATAAATTGCATGTCTGTTTTGTAATTTAAGGTTTTTTTTATTACATTTTTTACTTTTACGTTTAGTATAGTTTTTAATTTGTTCATAATCCATATATTTGTTTTATACACGTGTCAATCAATGTATTTAATAAATAAATTGACTCGTCCGTTTTTGTAATTTAATATATATTTTGTATTAGTTGTTTTTACTTTTACATTTATTATTCCGTTTTATTTGATTTTTTCCTAATCCATTATTTTTTATTTTATTTTATTTATTTTTTCAATCCGCACAATATAAATGTCGTCCTAACGTTTCATTTCAATAATAAATGTGCATGTGTGGAGCGGAGTTTAGTTTTTTGCGATGAAAATGACCCCTTCCCCCCACCCCCGCAACGCGCAAGCGCTCGGGATCGTGTGGGAATGGTCGGTCCGCGAACTGGGGGTTGGACCGCTCCGAGCGAAACAGAGCAAAAGAGTTTTTAAATGTCCGCCATGTTGTCCATGGCGCACTGAACCAACGATAGGGAGCGGAGCGTCGGAAAAAAACAGTCCGAGAGAGAGCGATCGAGATCCGGGCCTTTCCCCCCGGCTCCGTTTTGGCGACGCCCTGAAATTTCTAAAGCTACAACGTTAGAGCAGAGATAACCGCACAGAAACATCCATGAAAGCTCCACCCGGTACCGTTTTGAATATTAGGAGATCCGAGAGATTTATATTGCATCTCGAATTGTGAAAAAAACAAAAAAAATGAGCAAACTGTCGTTTCGGGCGCGGGCGCTGGACGCTTCCAAGCCACTACCCGTCTTCCGCTGCGAGGATTTACCCGACCTACACGAGTATGCGTCCATTAACCGGGCCGTGCCGCAGATGCCTACGGGGATGGAGAAAGAAGAGGAATCGGTAGGCCTTTTTAACCGTTAATCTGTTTGGGGGGAAATGTGTGCTTTTGGTTTTATTTATTTTAAAATTTCATACGATCTTTCTCTCTCTCTCTCGCTCTCTCTCCTGCGCAAGCTTTCACAAAATGGCCGCCAGCTTTTTTTTTTTTTCCTCCTCTCGGGAGAAACACGACGGAATTCTGTCTCGAGCCGCTTCTGTGTGTGACTGCGGGCGAACGGTTGGGTCTGGCGGGCGCGCGGTGTGTCGTTTCGGGGTAAAATCACCCGGTTCGGCCGGTTCATTTGTGCGCGAGGGGATTTTCTGAGTACAAAGGAGTCATGTGACTTCGGCGATGCCGACATTTTGTCTCGCCCGTCGGGACGGGGCCTTGGTTGTTGGCGTAATTGCGAAGCACCAGGGCAAGGGGGAGCTAGCGATTTTGTATTTTTTGTGTGTGTGTGATTGTATATCTAGCGTCTGTGTTGCTAGCACACCGAGCATGTCAACACACCGCTGCCGCCATGCATTTAGGGGGAGAAGGAAAGACAACAACCCCGGTCTCTTGTCATCTCTTCCGGGGTGCAGTGCGTGTTTTTGTGTCACCTTATTTGCTCGTGTTGACCTGATTTAGACGCCAGAAGTTCTCACTGTGAGCTATTAGCATTTGTTTCAGCCAATCGGATGCAGCCCTCCGTGTTGGTTTGTTTTTTAAATGCAGGCTGTGATCATTGACTCGTTGTCATGCAATTATTGTATTGTAAATGCACAGGTTTAACCATATCCTGCTTGTTATTTCATCTCCCAGTCCTGCAGACACTACAACTGGAGATATTTTACACATGTTGACATGCTAGTCTGGTGGGTTTCCACCTGGGGAACAAGGTGGGCTGTCTGTGCAGCTGCTGGTGACTTCAATAACTTCCTCTCTGGGTTCCCCAGTGTTGACATTTTTTACATTTCCCAGATAAGAACATTGAATCACACTTATAATCTCCTTGCACTTGTAGGTTTCTCAAATTGATTTGAGCCTTATTCTATTGGTGGTAGTTTAGTTTGCTAGAGAAAGTGCCACTTGAGGCATGTAAATAAACAAAGTGTGCATCCTGCTCATGGTAATGCAGTGTGCTGGTTATCTTTAGTACTTCTATATAGACAGCTGCCCTTTTTTTTTAGTATTCCTCCTCTAAAGCAATATATCACTTCTCCCAGGGTATTGTTTTTATTTTATTTTATAGCTGACCCAGCAGTCTTGACTGATGTTTTAAATATAAGGGCATGCAAAAATGAGAGATGGGGTGATATCGCTCCAGACGTCGCGGTGGATACTGTTATTATTCAGCATGTTGCAGTCTCCTGCTCTGGATCGGTGTCAGGGGTTCAGTGTGTCAGATGGCGCAGCGGGCTGGCAGACCAGCGGCACGTGGCGCTCGAGAGGAGATCAGGGCAGCGGGAGAGAAGGGAGAGGAATGGGGGGAGGCTGCTGGAGGTCTCTGTTATGTAACAGTCATATTATCATAAGAGGTAGGCCAAGACCTGCAGCCTGTGGAGCCTAGGATATGTCGGTGGATGCAAACCCCACCAGCACTTGTTGTGTTCTTGTACTGCGAGTGCATGTGTTTTCTTGTTGTTTGGCATCCACAACTTACCACGTCCGGCATTTCTGGAAGTATGCTTGACCCGCCGGGCACGCCACAGCCTCCGCGGTGGCCTTGAACTTCCCCAACTCTGCTCGTAAAGAGCTTTCCAACTTAAACCACAGAGCCACTCTTCTCTGAATTCTACTTGCAGCACTTTTTTTTTTTTTTTTACCTTTTTTAGTGATTACACCATCCTGGACGTTCTCAGTCCAGGATGTTGTTTTGCAGCTTACAGTAGGTGTGTGTGTGTGTGTGTGTGTGTGTGTTTTGTGTGTGGCTTGACCGGACAGCCGTCATCACCGAAACTCCCTTGGCACGTGCGGCTTGTTTGTTTTTTTTGGCCCGAACACTTTGTCTTGTGTTTACATTTTGGTAAACGTGAGGTCAGTGTCTGCAGCCCATGGTGGGAGCCCTGTGGAGGAGGTGTATGTGGGTGGGTGTGGGGGAATCTGTTTGGGTTGTCTCTCTGCCAGACGCCGTTCTTGTGCACGCACAACAGACACACACATTCTGGCCGGCCACCAGTTTCTCAGCTCGTGTGACCTCGCCGGGTGGGAATGTGGGACATGTCACCTGTCCAAAGTCTCTGTGGCCTGTGTGCTGCAAAACTGAAAGTCACCCTTTTGTGTGTGTGTGTGTGTGTGTGTGTGTGTGTGTGTGTGTGTGTGTGTGTGTGTGTCAGCTGCTTTTTTTTTTCCAGCGTGGGAAGTAAACGCCAGCCTCCAGGCAGCTTCTTGAATCCAACCCAGCATTTATAGAAGCCATGGGATGGCCTGCGTTTTTCCGTAATTGGTTTCCCTTCATTGTTACGCAATAGTGGGCCCATGCTCAAGGTTATAGGGCGGAATAGAAAAACATATTTTGGATTGACAGCAGAATTGTGTAATGGAAAGTTCTTCAATTCACGCTCTGTAACTTAAACAGCCAGCCAGGCTGTGTGTGTGTGTGCTGCTTAGTCTCCCACGTGGGGCATGAAAACCGGCACGTTAAGTGGCATTTACAGTGTCTGGGACAGTAGCTGTCTGAGATGGAGACTGAGGAAGATGGGGGAAGAGGAGGAGGGGGGTATGGCTGCTTCAGCAGACTCGACAGTGATCGATGTGGTCATTTTAAAAAGGCTATTTCTAGACTGTGTGTGAGAGCTAGAGGGGAAAGTGTGTGTTTGCGAGGGTGCCGGCTCACCCTCTCTGCATTCTGACCGTTCACCTCAATCTAAGTCTGTTTATTCTCCGGCACGTCGCAGCGGCCCCGGAAAAGTAAACAAACGCATTTCTTGATTAGATTTGGCAGCCGGCATGTTTTTGCTCGCGGCCGCCTTTTTGACTTTTTTTTTTTCTTTCTTTTTTTTAATGAGTTTTATTCCCCTTCCTCCCTCCCCTTTCATTGTGGAGAGGCTCGAGGAAGTTGACGCAGAAGTTTAGGCGTTTGCCGTCGGGGGGGTAATTTGGCGGGAAAGGAACATGACGGTTATGCAAGCGTGCTTGCGCACAGGGCTGTGTGTGTGTGTGTGTGTGTGTGTGTGTGTGTGTGTGTGTGTGTGTGTGTGTGTGTGTGTCCCCGTGTGTGTGTGGGTCACAGTAAACACTGCACTTGAACGTGTTAAGCGTTTCGTATGGAGAAGCCTCAGGGAAGCGCTCGCCCACGGCAGCTTCTCTCCGGCTCGTCTCTCTGAACAGATTGCCAGAGCAGATGACGCTTTGAACGTACGATTACAAATCGCTTGCCTCTGGTCTGACATGCCGTATGGAATATTATTATGACTATTCCTACTTTTTCCCCCCGGAGGTCCAAACTCATGGTTCAAGCGGCTTTTTGATGAACGCGGCGCTGTGGGACAGCATAAAAACATAAAAACAGACGGGTACAGAAAGCGTTACAGATGAACACAAACAACTTGACGTTATACTGAAGGTCACATCTTGAAGTTTGCTTTCCTGCTTCTTTTGCATCTTTATTTTATTATAATGAAACTATGACTCATTGCTTTCTGCCAGGAGCCAAATGGTGGGTTTGAATCTAAATAGTTTTTCATACATATAATTGTTTTTATATTAGAGATGCACTGATCGAAACCAGCTGCTTTTCAGCTCATTGACCGATCAGCCTCGTTTTTTTTATTTCTTTTGCGGTTGCAAATTAACTTCAAATAGATTTTATGGGCCTCATTATGGTTTTAACGTTGTCGCAGTGCGCAACAGGTCGTCGCTGTGGAAGTGTTTTCGCCGTGAGCTAAGAGACATCAAGCTTGTTATTTGTCGCAACTGAGAAGTCCCAAATAAGCCATAGAGGAACAACTTTTAAAAGTCTCTGAAAACAACTAAATGAACCCTCTGATCCCAAAGAGGTTTAGCGCATTGTGACCTCTTTAAATGAGTCCTGCACCTCTTCTGGAAAGAGCGCAGTTATGTAGCGTGTTCATGAAAAACAGTGGAATCTATACGGCCAACATTTTTACAAGTATTACAAATTTTGAGGCTCTCCTGGCTGCATGTATATTGCACGAAAAACCTTTTTTTAAATCCTCTCTCCTGTGTTCAGCATGTTCAGCATCTCGCTGGTGCAAACAGTTTTCGGATGGATCAAAGCGATTTTGATTACATGTTATAATTTTTAAGCTTTGAGTTTCTTCCTTTAACCAGACAGGAGCGTTTCTCACGCGTGATGTCTTTTAAGGACCGTTGGAAAGTTAAAAAAACTGTCAATGTTTGTTTAAAATTACAGCTTCCGGCTATTTTAAATGGTGCAACGTTGCCAATTTAAATTGAAAGAAAGAGCCTATCAAGTTTTTTGGGTTCAGACAGTTCATTGGAAAAGTATTTTATTTAAATTCAGTCCCACGCATGTTGCTCAGAGTAATGGCAGTGAGCTCAACGACTCATGTTAACAGAGGTTGCATTATGTTGCGTAACATAATGGTTGTTTTTTGTGCAAGAAACTTGAATAAATACAGTTGTTTGACGCAGATACTTCCACACCAGTACAGAATGGATATTTGAGACTATACGCTTTGAGAGGCCTCTGGGAACGTATCGAGGGCCGGCTGGTTTTCAACACGGCGTAGCATTATAACCTCTTGCTTTGTACCATTTTTATACTCGGGGCTGATCTGTGACCGGCTTAAAACGGGCTTCAGTTTGCCTGGATGTCTCTCCGAGAAACGGCTGATGTAACCCAGTGAAACCAGTTGCCGTTCCAGTTCTTTCTTCTGGCTGTCGTGTGGGAACCACGGGAAGCTTAGTTTGAAACGAAAATCTAGCCGACGTCAAGAACTAAGCTGGAAAACCAACCTATGAAATCCGCTTACAATGTTACAGTAAAACAAAATGTGATATTGATAAATCATTCAACCGAATCCGTTGCAACGGTTTCATTGGTAAAAGTTGCAGTTTAAACTTGGGAAGGTATTTTTGAGTTGGCAACACTGGGATGTTTTTTTTCGGGGTGATAATGAAATTTCTTTTCATCAATCGTACTCTTTTTCTTATACGCTTCTCAAGACGATTAACCCTTTTTTAAATGGATTTATTGGACTATTATCAGAGCACAGGGCCGGTCTGTTGTTGGATTACGCTTGACGACTAAATAACTATACAAATCTAAGTAATACATGTGCAACTGCAGGTGTCATGGTGCAGACTGACGCATGAAAGCCGTCTGTACGGTGCATACGGTCCGGGTCGAGGGCAATGTGTGTTCGTATGTCAACTAATCAGATATTTTGTATTATTTGTTAGATTTACATGATTTTTGGCTTCAGTGCGATAAGGCATCTTGATATTTAGGTCCTCAAATATTACTGTGTATTTTATGTGGGTTTTCTCAATGGACGCTCCACTAAATGTACTATATCATGATAGAAAATGACTTTACACATAGTGAGAAATGCATTTTGAATGAAGCTTTCAAAGGCGTTGCATTTAACGAATCTAACAGCTTTTAAAAAATTAAAATATGATGTTATGGTTATATATAAATGTAATTTATGGGGCTGTTAAATTGCTGCTGGACCGCTCGCTAATACATTCGTGTGCCTTGCTGGTGAGTTTTTGTTTTTACCTCTGCAAAAATGTTGTTTTAGAAGGATAAACGCCAACAGATATGGATTAAAGCCATAAGTTTGTCTGATAAGAGCATGCACACAATGTTTCTTTAAGTTATTAATACTTTCAGAACCATTTATTTGCCAGGTTTGTTACTTGTCTTGGCGAAACAATCAACACAGTGAAATGGAAACATAATCAGTTTAAAAAATAAAATAAAGTGCACAGATAACAAGTGTACTGTAAGTGTATGTCCTTCACTTTTGGCATATGTTTTGGATTGTGTTAACGATAACGGCTCGCATTAAACGGACCATGCTGCTGCGATGTTGTTGCACCCAACAGCCTTTTTAAAGGGGGCACGAGGAGAAGCTATGACTTTAAGTGTTGGGTCGTAGACTTGAGTGCAGCTCGAGGTGAACCTGACGAAACCTCATGAAAGTTAAGATTCAAGTTCAGTCAGATTTTTTTTTCCCTCGGCGTCGACTGCACGAGTTGCATCCCAACGAAGCTCTTGATGCTTTGTTTATGTGGCATGTCATCCTACAAAGGGTACTGTTAGCGGTTGTTTTTGTTTTCGAAGAAGGCAAAGTCAGTTGCAAGCGGACCGAGTCCCACGCTTTCTTTTTAACTCATTCCCTCGCTCCGTCTAGCTTCCCGAGGCACAGACGCGCTCTCGCTGCTCCCCTGTGTCTCCGACAGCCACGGGGGGATGAAACTATAAACGCTCACCTTCCTCGCCAGAGAGCGTCTGCTTGAGGCCGGCGGCACGCTGCCTTGTTGACAGACTGCCTGCCAGCGGCTCGGCGCCCAGCTCCGGGCCAAAGGCTCTACTACGACTAATACTACTACGACTGACTGATTGACTGGGACCGTTCACACAAGCTGCCCGTCGGCAAACCAGTTAGTCATCCAGCCTGGCTGCATGCCCGCCTTCCTTGCGGCACATTACCCGTCAACCTCGCTCGTGGCAGTTACACGAGGCCAACTGACACACACGGTGTCCTCTGTGACGGTGGCATGTTTGGATTTGCCTCCCATAAATCATTCCAGGCAGCTTTAGCAGGCTTAATAATCTCGTAATGCTCGTGTTGTGATCGGTTCATGTTCTTGGATTGCAGCCATTTTTTATTTTTTTTTGCAAGGGTTTGGCGTTTGCTTAGGATGAAACGGCTTTCAGCCTTTTTGTTTCTCTTATTGTGGATATTGAGGGCAGAGTTAAATGCCATACAGGTTGTTTTGCTCTCAGTGCGTTCCTCTGGAAGTATGGACGAGCTCCAAGATGGCGGAGTAAAAAAGTCCTTTTATGTTTGTTATATAGGAATGAGTCAAGTAAATTACAGCTGTCTTTTTAGCTGACGGGTGACATCCAATCATCAATGCTTGAGTTTAAAAGTCCAATAAAATATCAACCAATGGACTTATTCACTCATAATATGAAGAAACTCCTTTTCTGTTCCCATTTCAATTTGTTTTGTTCTTAGTTTGTGACTCAGAGACCAAGCAAGACATTTTATAGTCGGGCACAAACCACGTAATGATGTTAATCACCTCACGCTCACTAATTGCCAGCCGTGACGGAGACGCTGGTATTGTTTGTCTCACAAGGCAAAATGTGGTCATTGAGACCCCCGTGCAAGACGAGTGTGTGCGTTTGAGGTCAAAATGAAGGCAGTTTGGCGCCCCACTTTCTCAAATTTTAGTGTGAAAGATGAGTGTTACAAGATGTGCTGTAGTCTGTGGAGACTTGGCAGATGCGTATCAGTGATCAATACATATTAGCGTGGAAGATCTACCTGTCATTTTGGTGCTTGGATACAACTGTTTACTATAAATGCTCTAATCCTTAATTCGAGTGTCTGTGGGCTACAATGCCACGGGCACACCGGCTCTGAGCTCATTTCATTGCTTCCAGGTTTAGTTTCACAATTAGCAGCTGTGAGGCACCAGCTAGCATCTTTTTCTTTATGGAGGAGGCTAGCTTTTTTTTCGTCTTGAAGTAATTATGTTTGCGTGAGTGAGACATAGCCGGTCCACCTGAGCAATGTTAGCTACAACATGTGGTAACCTGTACTATCAAACGCATGCAGGTTGTGGGTGTAAAACCACGTGGCTCTAAACTGCGTTCGTAGCTGGAAGAAGGCCAAACCACCAAAAGCGTCCTGTAACCTTTGGTATTATATTAATGTGGCGGTATTTGGGGAAAATCCCACATTGCTGGTTTCTAAGTCTTTACAGGTAAAGGATGCCCGTGAGGTTCAAGGTGTCTAATCCTTCCCCTCCCTCCCTTTGTCTCTGCAGGAACACCATCTCCAGCGGGCCATCTCGGCGCAGCAGGTGTACGGCGAGAAGCGCGACAACATGGTCATCCCGGTCCCCGAGGCAGAGAGCGACATCACCTACTACGAATCCCTCTACCCCGGGGAGTTCAAGATGCCAAAGCAGCTAATTCACATACAGCGTGAGTGACGAATCTGCGACGCTGAAAGCGGAGAAAATGAGTTTGACCTTAGGTCGTTTCATTGGGTTGTCATACATTATTTATTAAATGTATGAAGCAACGCTTTGGGAGCTTTCGTTGATCAAATTTGGATTCTCAACGAGGCCTTATTATGCTTTATTGTCCAAAAGTTAATCTGCTGAAATGCCGAGTGTTAAGAGCTTCCAACGCTGGTGACTGAAAGAGGACGGTGGCTATTTCCTGGCGTTGTAGTTTGATTTCAATAAACTGGCGAGTCCGTTCCCCTCACGAACCCCGAGGTACTAAATGTTTTTTCCGATGGCTATTCGTCCGCTTTATGGCGTCGGCCTCGTGTTTTATTAGTCTTTTTATAGAGTTGTCGCGTGTTTGTCAAAGCAAATGAGTTTGTGAGATTGGCCCCCGGAAGAAATCGAGTCGGCCGGACCGCCCGCTTGGTTCGGCGTCGCGAGCGAGTTGTCGTGATTGGTTTCTCAAAGAAAAGCAATTTGCGCCGCACCCGGACACTCGTTATCATGAAACGATGAATGTTTTTGTTCCTGTCAAATCGCCGGCGGACTAATTCCAAGGTTTCAAGAGTGTCCGGCTGGTCGGAGAAACCGTGGAGGAAGTTCAGCGTCACTTTGAGACGTAGCGATTAGCTCAATTAGCCGTCTGCATTTGTGCTGTGGTTTTCATGCGGCGACGGCTTGATGAATTGAGCAAAGAATAAAGTTTGAGTTTAAACGGGGACACTTCTCGTCTGCACATCGCTTTGCTCTCATTGTAAATGCAGCAGCTCGTCTGATTTATATAATCTGGTTTCTTTTGATGGACGAAACCCAGAAGACTTCAATCATTGCATTTAATCAACTCAGACGCAGTTGAATTGTCCGGTGATGAGCTACTGGGATGTGACTGGATGTACAAAACTGATTTTTACATAAACAGTTTGTTACTTAACGCCTTCAGTCGCCAGGAGGAATTATGCCCCATGATCCTCTCTGTGTCCCGAACCTTTTATTATCAAACAGTTGCTGGGTGGGCTGTGCTCTTAAAAGCAATTATTTATTCCAGTCAAGTGTGAGAACATTAGTCCTGCGGAGGATAATGAATATTCTCTCGTTCTCAGGGAGGAACTGCGTCAGTTGTTTTTTTTAAACACACAAATGGGTTTTTTTGCCAAAGATGCTGCAGTTGTTACAGTTTTGTCTTTAAATTGTGTAAAACTAAACGGTCTATGACGCTGAACATAAACCTCGTCGGTACGCTTCGTGGCATTCGCTCACATCTTTTTCCAGCAATCTAGAAGTTTCTTCATCGTCATTTCCCCTCAGGTTCTTTTTATTACATTTTTAAATGTAATCTGTTGTGCCGTTTGTACGTTAAGCTATTTAAAAATGTACATTTTGGTTTTGTGGGACAGTCTGTTTGGCGGATTTTGATCTCTGGTATGTTTTTAAAAAACAAACTACTTGTTCGTAAAGCACTAAAATACTGGATGGTGGTTTGTAGAGGTGGACTGCTGTGTAGGTGGGAGTCTTGCTCCCAGAGAGGAGGTGGTGTTGTGTCTCTTTGTGCGTCGGTTATGTCACCTGCACCACAAACACGCGAGACCCAGAATGCACCGACACCGACACCGGCGCTCTCGTGGCCGAGCAGCCGTCTGTCCGTCTGATGTTTGAGAAGGACACATCTTTATGTGATCGAACCTTCTTGTTAAATCATGAACGTGAAGCTGTGAGTCTTTATGATGGCATTCACTGTCTGCTGCACACGGACGTGACTTCCTTGTCGGTTTTGGTGCCAGTAATAAACTAGAAGTCGGGGGTGTGTGTGTGTGTTGTGTAATGCCGCATGCGGCTTCAGTCGTCAGAGCAATTAAGCTGAATTGTGACCGTCGACGCGCCGTCGCTTTGGATTAAAAGCATGAACCAAACAACAAAATGGTCAACGTGAGAACTTAAATGGAAGCGTGAGGGCGGTTGCAGCGGACGCTTCTCTGAATACGGTGATGACAGAAGCGGGTGAAACGGTGCAAGAACACAAACAAAATGTGTAGCATTGAACTTTAAACACAGTGTGACTTCATTCATCTATTTTTATATGCAATTTACGGCCTTTCTTTAGTTTAGCGTTGATCATTAAATCTGCAGCGTTTCGTCGACCGTAGACTCATCATCCTCCTCTTCCTCTCCTTCCCGCAGCTTTCAGCCTGGACACCGAGCAGCCCGACTACGACCTGGACTCGGAAGACGACGCCTTCGTCAACAAGCTGAAGAAGAAGATGGAGATCAGCTTCCTGCAGTTCGAGGAGATGATCGACCGGCTGGAGAAAGGCAGTGGGCAGCAGGTCGGCAGACAGAAACGAATAAAATATGTGCATGTATGCAATGCTGGTTCCACAAATGTAAAAAAAACAGCCCTCCATAACCACACCAGTCATTAAACGTAACTCCTGTCTATCTGTTTTTAAGGCGGTGAGCCTTCCGGAGGCCAAGCTGCTGCTGAAGGAGGACGACGAGCTCATCAAGGAGGTCTTCGACTACTGGAGCCGCAAGAGGAAAACCAGCCGGGCCAACTGTCTCATCAACAACGTCAAGCAGGAGCGGCGGGACGGCTCCAGCACCAGTGACCCCTACGTGGCCTTCCGCCGGCGCACCGAGAAGATGCAAACCAGGAAGGTCGGTAGTCCGTCACGCTCCGGGTTTGTCGTTGTCGTTCGAGCCTCTCGGTAGCTGCCACGTCGCGTAGTCGACGCGTGAAGGAAACCTCGTTGCAGAGAATATTTCCTCGTGTTTGACGGGCTTCCTCCTTGAAGGAAATTGTCTCGCGGCGACAACATGGTCCAATGCACTCGATCCTGTTTTTGACGCGTCATCGTAAACACCGCACATGCCGAACCTCTGACGTTATAGACGATTGTATTGTTTGTCGTCTGGCGCTGAACCCGGCGGAGGAGGAGTGCCGTCTGACGCCGCAGCCCTCGTGCAGATTACTTTACTGTGTCGGCTCACGGCTTGTACTCGCGTTGACGCTGAATTAAAAGCAGATTATTTATCTTCCTCTTGTCTGCTCAAGTGAGATTGCCGATGGAGTGAAGGCGCCACGGTTCCTTCTCCAGAAGTAGACATCGACCCCGTATGAAGTCGTTATTGGTTATGTGGAAGCTCCAAATATAAGAAGACAAGTTAATTGTCATGAAGTACTTGTTTAAGTTTAGAGGAGATGTTTAAAGTTTTTGGTCCATATGGGCCATCCTTTCTGCACTTCTTAAAAATATAAATACTTGTACACAGACTGCAGTGTCTTTTCTTAAGTTGGTGGTGCTCCTCTGCTGAACACTGACTACATGAAGCTGTAGTTTCCTCTCGACTCTCTTCTGAAGGACGTTTACGCCCCCAAGTGGTCATTTGAAGAAGTTCAGCCATGGTGTTAACCGTGAATGAAAGCAAACGGGTTATTAAGATCAAACAAATGTGTCGAACAACCTGCCAGATGTTGATTTCCACATCTGAGGCACATAAATGAACATGTAATGCATTTAAACATGAAGAGTATGATAAGTGCCTGTTTTGTGAGGCTCAAAGCACTAGATGAAGTGATTCATACATTTTACGTCTAGACATCGCGGCTTGATCTCGTCGAGCGTCGCTAACGTCCGTTTCCTCTCCAGAACCGCAAGAACGACGAGGCGTCCTACGAGAAGATGCTGAAGCTGCGGCGGGATCTCAGCCGAGCCGTCACCATCCTGGAAATGATCAAGAGGAGGGAGAAGAGCAAGCGAGAGCTGCTGCACCTCACGCTGGAGATCTTTGAGAAGCGGTGAGCCGACACACACAGACACACACACACTCTAAAGTGAAATGAGGAGAAACTGTGACGTTGAATGTTTTCGTCTCTTTTCCAGAAACGTCATGTCGGACTACAGCGGCGAGGTCATGGCGGAGGTGCTGGCTGAACGGGCGCTGGTGAGGCCGCAGATCATTCCCCTGGTCCCGGTCACGAACCAGTACCGACACCAGGACCACATGGACCTCAAGGACTACAAGTCCAAGGTGAGGCGGCTCGGTATTCACGTCGGGGGGGTCCTGACCCCGAAAGACTGCGTCACCCTCGGTCACGATGGTTATATTCATGTACATTGTGCCGTTTCTCTCGGGAAATAATGCATTTTGAAATGTCGTAGTGTTTAGATACGCGTTTCTAAGTCTCACGAGTCATCTCTTCTACTTATTCAGCCCGAGAAGGCGGAAGTTCCCCGGCAGAAGAGGCCGTACCAGAAGAAGCAGAAGGCGTTGCCCCTCTCGTCGGGCGCCGCCCACCACCCGGGCCCCGCCGTCTTCAACGCCAAGGACCTCAACCAGTACGACTTCCCCAGCTCGGACGACGAGCCCTTCTCTCAGGTACAAAGTAGTGTATTAGTTCTCGTACGAGGACAAAGAACTGGCTCTTTACTGCACGCTCTACTAGGTTTGTAACCTGATGCGTCCAGGAACAAATATTATGAAAACCTTCAAACCTGCGCCTCCAATTTTGCTTAAAACGGATCAAGCAAATTGAAATAAAACCGTCCACGGCTGCATATTCTCACACTCACCTGAACTCGCTCAGATTCAGTTGTCTTGTCAAGTTAAATCAAACACCTGTCTTCGTTTTTAGGGACTTGCAATGCGTCTTTAGCCGCTTGCTGCTTCCATGCGGTCGCTACACTCTGCACCTTTTATTTATGTCCTGATGAATCCACACCAAAGTGTGATGGACTCTGCTCCCCCGCTCGCTGACCTTTCTTTTGACCTCTTGCGTTGTCCCACAGCTGCACTCGGGCTCATCGGAAGCAGAGGAGGAGAACGACCCGGACGGTGCCTACGCCTTTCGCAGGAAGGCAGGCTGCCAGTACAACGCTGTGAGTACTCGTCCTGTACATGTTTGAGAAAGAGACTCATAATGAGGCTTTAATTTTACATGATTGCGAGGTCGTAGATGGATTTAAAAGCTCTTCACAGCCGCTGGTTGTAACGGGACGTACGCAACGTTGTGAAAGTTGTGTTAACTATCGTCAGAGGTGATGTGTGTGAGTGACGCGGGTGTGTTTTGCTGCAGGCTCGTCAGGACCGCGTGGGCAGCTGGCCGTGGTGCGGGCCCTGGGACGGCGGTTTGGCGGAGGCCCGTTTTCGCTACAGTCTCACCACGCTCACCGTGCCGCGGCGCTGCCTCGGCATGGCCCGGAGACGCGAGGGACGAGGCGGCAGGTCGGTTCAACTTCTGCTTTTGGTCGCGTGCACAAAACCTCAATAACGCCGCTCGCAGGACATCTGAGAACTTGTTCTTTGGGCCACAAGTTCCTGGGACATGTGGGTCCAGTCCTGTGAAGGAAAAGTCTCCCTTCAATGTAAAAACCATCAGGAATGTATTCACTAATGTCTCATGGCTAACGTCGTGTGCATAGACACGCCTCCAGCCTTCAATATGACGTCTTTGAGCAGCGTGAAGCGACACGAGGACCCACACAACTCAGACAGAAGCAACACAATGACAATAAACTGACCCACTATCGATGATGGTATAACACTTGATTGTTCCGCATGTCTGCGGTACGAGAATCAACGCATTGTTTCCTCTCGTTCATGCCGCGTCTCCTCCTCCCCGCAGGGTGCTGCTGGACAGGGCGTTCACGGACTACGACAACGTTTTCAACGGACTGGATCCAGAAACGCTGGACCTTCCTCCTCCCTCCTCTCCTCCTCCTCCTCCTCCCGCTCCTCCCACAACTACTTCACGCTCGCCGGCCGCCGACAAGTTCTCCAGTACCTCAGAAACAAATACCTCGGACAGAAGTTCCTCCTCGTCCCGCAGCGCCGCTCTTTCCTCCTCGCCCTCTTCCACGGACCTCAGTCAGATACTGTTGAATATAAAGTCGTGCCGCTGGAGGCACTTTAGACCACGGACACTACCACTGCACGAGCTGGACCACGCCCACCCGCTATTCAGGAAGTTGAGCCGAGGCCTGAAGCGACCGGCCTCCGCCGCCGGCGGGCAGCCGTACGGCGCTCAGCGGCCGGCGAGGGTCGTCGCCGCCGCCGCGCCCGTTGCCGGTAAGATGATGTTTTCTCTCTTTCTCCCGTGTCGTTCAGAGGTGCAGTCGTGGCTTTGCATTCACAGCGCGCCGCCTCCCCGTCCACGAGCTGTCAATCAAAACAAAAAAAAACTGAGGTTCGATGAATAGATTCATGAGATGCAGAAACGGGGGTTTGTGTGGACGGAGAGGCGCTGAATACAAACTCAACGCCAGCGGCTCCCACGGGGTTTTTACCGCGAGGGCGGTCGGTGTTTCTGAAGCGGTTTACAGGTCGTTTTGTGTTTTGGTGGATTGAAAAGAAGCCGCGTCGATGGGAGAGTCGCTCGCCGCCTTAAAGTGAAGGACGCCGTCTTTTAATGAAGAGATTTTGAGAGAAACTTCTACTTTCAGTCATTTTTTTTGTTGATTTAAAAAGAGACACGGTGAGCAGAGTGAATAAAAGCAACGTGACGGTTCAGATGGAGGCGGGGCCAGAGGACGAGCTGTGACTTTCAGAGAGGGGAGGGGGGGAGATTCCCAGGGCGGTTGATGACATCACTGCGGCGCTGCGTGTCACTGATTAACGTCATGTGGTTGTTGATCACTGACTCGTGGATTTTTGGATCGCCGGGAACAAAAGAAAAATAATTAACGAGGAACTCTGTAGAATCTGAATCTTTTTCATTTACTCATTTCATTTACTCATCCTCTACTAACGTATTCGGTTTTGAAGGAAGTGTTTGATGTGTGACTATAATTTGCGTCTCTCTCTCTCAGTTTTCACAGCTGAACAGTACCAGCAGCATCAGGAGCAGCTGGCCCTCATGCAGAAGCTGCAGCTGGAGCAGATGCAGCTGCAGCAGCAAGCCAACAGCACCGCCAGCACCAACAGCACAAAGGTCCGCGGCCATCTTTCTTTCTCTCTTTCCTCCCCACAGTTTTTGTCCCTCGTCCGTTGGCGTTCAACGTTTTCTTGCTTCCCTCCACCTCAGGGCCCGCCCAACACGTTGGACCAGGCCGGCGCTCAGTTCGCCGCCTCGGCCATCGTCAGCGCCGACAAGCTGCTGGCTCTCAAGACCAAGGAGGAGCTGGCGCTGGGAGGCGGAGTCAACGGCGTCCTCTCCCCCTCAGGTACGCAGACGCTGGTCGGTCTGAGCCGAGAGCGTTTTGTCTTTTGCAAATAAAGTGTTTATTTAGCGCGGTGGCGTAAATTGATTTGTAAACAATCTGTCGAGCAGTTTGGGATTAATTTTAATGCAAAAAAGTGTTAAGTCGTTGAAATGTGGTTAAAAGTCATGGACATTTGATTTAAAGTCAGTGAAATCCATTGGTCAGAATGTGTATGAACCCTGAAGATAAAGTAATCCTGTATTACTCTCGCGGTGGGGAAATTGCAAGTTTACTATATCGTAA
The DNA here is from genome assembly GCF_023055335.1 of Clinocottus analis. Classification (NCBI taxonomy): domain Eukaryota; kingdom Metazoa; phylum Chordata; class Actinopteri; order Perciformes; family Cottidae; genus Clinocottus; species Clinocottus analis. The sequence continues at coordinate 19,427,876 of NW_027175832.1, read as the reverse complement.
TATACTGTAAGTAATATCAGTAAACAGTCAAAATAAGCCACAATATCACTTTTATATCCACATATTCAGTGCTTTAAGTTTACAATATGAGCAACAGGATGCATTTCCTTTAAAGAACAGCTGATAACTGAAGCCCTCCATCTCTAACCTCCACCCCTCCCCCACCCGCACCTCCCTCCAGGTGTCTACAAGGGCTTGCACCTCTCCAGCACAGCGTCTCCTTCCCCCGCCGCCCTGGCTCCACCCGCCTCTACCCCGACGCCCGCCTCCTCGCTCCACCCCTGCACCACCACCACCACCAGCTCCACCAGTAACAACAACGGCACCGCCCACCCCGCCGGCCCCGCCCACCCCGCCGCCGCCACTCAGGTCCTGCTGGGAAACAACAACAACAACAGCAACAACAGCCTCCGACTGGGAGTCCCCACCGGCAAGCGCGGCGTCCACGCCCCGCGGACGCTGAGCGCCGCCATGTCGACCTCCGCCTTAAAGCTCGCCCACGCGGCCGCCGCCACCGCCAACTGTCAGAAGCCCAAGGTCACCACGACCTCGGCCTCGCCGCTGGACATAGTGCCCAGGTGAGGAAAACAAATGCCCCCGATCGTCTGGAGCTCGTTGTTTGTCTGGTTTTACCAGATGTCCTGCGGCTAAGAGGCAGTTTTTAAAAAAATACCGTAAAAGTCGGGTTACAAGCCACTCCTCCCTTCTGTGGATGTAGCTAGCTAGCAATGCTGCTAGCTCCCCGCTGTTGCTGCTACTGCCACATCCCAGCTGCATGAGTTGGGCATCCAGCCGAGGGCTGGTCCTGCTACCTTTAGCTGGCTACAGCGGGGAGCTAGCTACCACTGTGAGCTGGCTACAGCGGGGAGCTAGCTACCACTGTGAGCTGGCTACAGCGGGGAGCTAGCTACCACTGTGAGCTGGCTACAGCGGGGAGCTAGCCACCACTGTGAGCTGGCTATAGCGGGGAGCTAGCTACCACTGTGAGCTGGCTATAGCGGGGAGCTAGCTACCACTGTGAGCTGGCTATAGCGGGGAGCTAGCTACCACTGTGAGCTGGCTATAGCGGGGAGCTAGCTACCACTGTGAGCTGGCTATAGCGGGGAGCTAGCTACCACTGTGAGCTGGCTACAGCGGGGAGCTAGCTATCACTGTGAGCTGGCTACAGCGGGGAGCTAGCTACCACTGCTTCCTGGCTACAGCGGGGAGCTAGCTACCACTGCTTCCTGGCTACAGCGGGGAGCTAGCTACCACTGCTTCCTGGCTACAGCGGGGAGCTAGCTACCACTGCTTCCTGGCTACAGCGGGGAGCTAGCTATCACTGCTTCCTGGCTACAGCAGGGAGCTAGCTATCACTGCTTCCTGGCTACAGCGGGGAGCTAGCTATCACTGCTTCCTGGCTACAGCGGGGAGCTAGCTATCACTGCTTCCTGGCTACAGCGGGGAGCTAGCTATCACTGCTTCCTGGCTACAGCGGGGAGCTAGCTATCACTGCTTCCTGGCTACAGCGGGGAGCTAGCTACCACTGTGAGCTGGCTACAGCGGTGAGCTAGCTACCACTGTGAGCTGGCTACAGCGGGGAGCTAGCTACCACTGTGAGCTGGCTACAGCGGGGAGCTAGCTATCACTGTGAGCTGGCTACAGCGGGGAGCTAGCTATCACTGTAAGCTGGCTACAGCGGGGAGCTAGCTACCACTGCTTCCTGGCTACAGCGGGGAGCTAGCTGCCATCGAGTAGGATGAACTAACTAGTTTTTTGTTGTTTTGTTCCAGCAGGGAGACTCACGAACAAGACAAGCCAGCACTGAACAGTCTGTCAGAGAACACAGTGGCCATGGAGGTCACGTAGTGGCCCCGGAGGTCACAGAGGAAGAGGAGGAAGAGGATGAGGCGTGACTCCATCGTCGTTGTTTTTGTTTTCTTTGTTTGTTTTTTTAAGGTGCTATGCATCGTCCGTTAGCGGTGGCGGAACGAGCTCGGCGGCGACCGATTTGGGACATAATTGCAATGCTCGTCTCGTACAAATCCCCCCCTCCCCCGAAAAAACATTTCCCTATTTGTTACTGTTAATAAGAGATCGTCTGTAAATTCTTAATATGGCAGTTATATGTACAGTACTGCATATTTGTAATACACCCCCCTCACACACACAAACACACACGCACACACACACTCCCTCCCCTTGTTCTTGTATATAACATTACTTGAATACAGAATTGTTCATTTGTGATGTTTTGCACTCGAGATATTGAAAAAAAAACTACAAAAATAATTCCAAATTAAAAAAAGAGAGAATATCGACAAACTGGTGCGAGTGACGCGTCGACCCGCAGAACAACGCCGCAACTATTTATTGTGCCGTGTTTACAAATTATTAATTTACATTTTTCTTTCTTTTTTTTTTTACCCTTTTTTTTAATTTTTAAATTTATTTGTAGACACTGTCCCTTCAGCGGTTCCCCGTCTGAACGCAGTGTTGAGCTCCACTTAAAAGAAGAAAAGAGTAATTATTTTGGATGTTGTAAACATGGCCGGTGCGTTTTTGTGTTTTTGTTGCGTTGGAGACGTGCGCTCAAACAGATTCAGAGCGCACGGCGGGAGGAAGAGGAGGAGGAGGAAGAGGAGGAGGAGGAGGAAGGGTGTGATTTGTTGGTCTGTGGGCGTCAGTTTGTCTGTTTCCGCGACGCTCTTTAATATTCCTGAGACAAGTAACAAAACAATGGGGATGATGACTTTTACCCAGAAGCCTTTGCTGCTTCTGACTCATCTAAGCACTACGTGATTATTCTCTATTGATTGATGCTGCTTTTGATTATTTTTTATTTTTTTTATTTCTTTTTTGTGGCCTCCATTTTTTTTTTTCTCAAAGTATATTTTTGTATTTCCCACGTTTGTTTTTTTTCCTTTCTCGAAAAACTTCATTATTTTGTTACTTGATCTTTTAAAAAAGTAAAACAACCTATAAGGGAGTATAAGTGAAAGCTTCAGTCACGGACGTGTATCATCATTCCAGCTTCATAAACAAGAAAAAGAACATGCGTATTAATGGAGAAGAAACAACAACGGTTTTCTCTACTTTTTAAAAACTCTCCAGACGGCTGAAAGGCCGCTAACACGAGACATCGGTTCCTTCGTTTAGGGGGAAGGAAGAATAATCCAAGAAAAGAAGGTAAAATAATCTCTCTTCCGTGAAGAGTTCGGTACGGAACGAGGCTTCTTGTAGTTTGTCTTCGTCTGGACCTCGAGCCCATCGCCCGCTCCTCTGGCCCGTTGATTCATGAGTTTTTGTTTTTGTAGACTCATCACACAGACACACACACACACACCCACAGCCGCGCACACACACACACACACACACACACACACACACACACGAAAGACTTAAGAATCCTCTTGAATTGTCATGAAATGAAATAAAAATCCAGGGCATTATGTGTTTTGACCGCCACGTCTCGTTTGTTTCGCTGATTCCTGTCTTTCTTTTTTTTCATGGTGTCCTCAAAGTGAAGCCAGCTGAGTCATATACTCGTACTATACTCGTATACTTGTATACTATACTCGTATACTATACTTGTATACTGCAGAGTAACGCCAGCATCTGTCCCCTTAAATTACTGTTTTTGTCAAAGGAGTCTGGCGGCTTTTTGAGGGTAAAGTTCACGTGTGTGTGTGTGTGTGTGTGTGTGTGTGTGAGAAAAAATCAAAAAGCTTTTAAATTATGAAGTATTTTTTGACTTAAAAACATAATCTTGTATCAAAACCACAGACATTTTTTTCTACTTTTATATTTATTTTTCAGGCCTTCAACTAAAAACCCATTAAAAAAAATAATAAAAATAAATTTTTCTTTTTGGGACTACTTCCTGCAGCGCTCTTCAGGCTTCAGTCTGTTTTTAGATGCAACGCATGAAGCTTTTCCTCTTTACTGCAGTTTATGACTTCAGATGTGAGCTCCCTTCCCTCCTTTCTTACCGCCTTCCTTCCTTCGCTGCTTCCTTCCTTCTCAAATTCTGTTGGTGAAACAGTTTTATTACCTTTTCTTAACGGTGAGAGCCGCCTGGGTTCATCGGCTGCTGCACTGCGCTGGACTCGACTTCATGGACCTGAGGCTCTTTTATTCATACGAGGCGTTTAAATGCAAATTCTGCTGCTTTTGAGGCGAAAAGGGAAAAGTCGATAAAGAGCTCGGGGGAAATAAATAAACTCCCAGGAGGAGAGATCCCATCGACCGGTTTGATTCTGTTCTGGGATCTTTTTTCCTGTAATTGTTTGTTCCTGAAAAGATGGAGAAGTTCAGTCGGGACATGAAAGACGACGTCACCGAGCAGCAGAGAAGACGTCTGCAGCGTTAATGCAGCGATGGAGAGGAAGATGGAAGATACTCTTATTTAGGAAGGAGGAAACTAAAGCAGGAGGGAGCTTTGTGTGAAAGTTTTCATAAGTTTATTTCAGTTTAAAAGAAGAAAAGATATTGTTATTTTCATCAACACAGATGACACACGGTTACTCCGTACAATTAAAAGTTTATTTTGCTCATTCTTCCTTAAACAAAGTCAAAATTGTGAGAAAAGTCATGAGATGAAAAGTCAAATTTATTAAATATTCTCATAATATAAATAAATAAATCTCATAATTTTGACTATCATCTCATAATAAGGACGTTTATTTTTTTTTACAGAAACTGGCTTCCATAGAATTACAATAAAATGAAGGTAAAAAAAATAGAATCAAGAATAGAAAAAACATTGCTGTAAAAGCCAATATAAGAAAATACAAATATGACAACAGTATTGCACAATCAGGTTTTTTTTAAGTATTCAAGATGTTTTACAGCAAAACTGCAAATTACAAATAATCATTTTTCAAAAAGTGTTTCTTGAATTTTCTTTTAAAGACTGAAGAGATACAAAAAAACACAACCGTATACCATCTAAATACACCATAAAGTACTCACTATTACATTTGAAGTATTGTTAAGTCCAGTACTCCATTGATACTTGTGAAGGCTTGTAGGTGTAAGACTGGTCACAGTGCCACCTGGTGGTGGTTTGTGTTATGACAGCTGGAAAAGCCTGAAAACATTTGAGCAGTTTTGAGCCAGTCTGCAGGATTGTAGACATCTGGCACCACCTGGTGGTGAGAAAGGGAGCGTGCACACTGCCTGCAACGAACACGTTATCTTCCATCTTCTGTTAAACATTCATCACGGACAGTTAATGTTCGGCGTCTCTTGATTGACATATTGACATCCTCCTTGTTTTAAAATGTATATAATTGTTCGTAAATATGTTCATATGCTGTGCGCTGAAAATACTTTCTGTTTGTCACAGGTTTTGGAAATAAAGTCACGAAAAGAGAGATTGGAGTGAAAGCTGCGCGTGATGAATGTCTTCCTGTCCGGTGAGCACAGAGGACACAGTCACCGCTCACCTGTGTTGACTCAAGGTGGAGACATCAAGCGCTCCTCAAGCTGCTGTGTGTGAGGCGCAAACACACGGAAATATGTCGAGCTGAGGTGTTTCTGTGGAAGGGAAGGAACCGACAACCCGCTTCAAAGAGGCTTCTTCTTTAAATAAAGGTAACATTTTGACTCTCTCTCTCTCTCTCTCTCTCTCTCTCTCTCTCTCTCTCTCTCTCTCTCTTTCTCTTTCTCTCTCTCTCTCTCTCTCTCTCTCTCTCTCTCCCGGAGTCTTTCTGCTTTGTCTCCTCATAGGTTTCCATGGAAAATGGATTTATCTGGATCCTGCCTCCTGTGTCCTACCTTCTGCCTTCTGCGTCCTGCCTCTTGCCTCCTTCCTCCTGTCTCTTGCATCCTGGGTCCTGAGTCCTACATCCTGAGTCCTGCATCCTGCTTCCTGCCTCTTAGGTCCTACCTTCTGCCTCCAATGGCCTCCGTCCTGCCTCCTGCGTCCTGCCTCCTTCGTCCTGCCTCCTACGTCCTGCCTCTTACCTCCTTCCTCCTGTCTCTTGCCTCCTGTGCCGCCTTGCCGCGTTTTGTGCTTTTAAAGTTGAAGTTTAAGAGTATTAGACTTCAAAGACTTCATGTTCAACCAGTTTATTTAGACTTCCTCACACATCAGTTCTGGTTTGCATTTCATTTTCAATAATCCTTAAAAACAAACAAACACATGCTTTAAATTACTTTTAAAACTTTCCTTTCCCCTGGATTTTAGTGTAAAAAATAAAAAACCAAAATATGTGTCTCTCTTGTAGGATTTCGTCTCTTAATGTCTAGAAAATTGAAAAAATAATATTACATACACACACACATAAAACCTGCTGTTCACAGTAGAGCGTAGTGAGTTAAAAACACATAAACTAAATTAATATTCTTTCCATGGGCTGAACATTCAAACTCACAACCCGAAGAACGACACAAAGAAAACAACAACACATTAGAAACACCTCAAAATGTACAAAAATATACCCCAAAAAAACCCTTTTGTTCTCTTGTGGAGACAGAAACCTGTTGCATGATTATAGAAACGATGAGTTTCACTGTGAAAAGTAGATAAGAAATCACAGAATCTGCGTCAAAACTCGCGTCGCTTCACAAGGATTCAGTTAAAGGAACGTGAATCATCTTCAGTGTTCTTCTTGCTGGCGGCTCTCGTGTCGAGAACTCTGTCGCTCTGTTGTTGTTGTTGACGAAGATTTTTTTTTTTTTTTAAAAAGACAAAATAAACGAGGAAATAGTCGGACACAATGAAAACGTTCACGTAAAAAATTGGGCGCAAAAGCAACAAGTAAAGAAAACCACTTTTAGAATAGGCGTAAATTTAAAGGGCCGGTTCACAGTAAAGGAAACTTTGTAGCAAATTAAACAGTTTTTTATGACTGAAGGCGCTAATGAGTGAGACTTGTTATCTACTCATACACTTTAGCTTTTTTACCTTTTTTTAACTTTATGAATAAAACAATTTGTAAAGGCAATAATATCAATAAAAAAACAAAAAAACTTTAGCTGTCATTACTCAGAAAACATATATTATCTTGATGAGTTTGAGGTGTACCGGCCCTTTAAAAAGCCAACAGACAGCCTTAGATTGTGAAGTTCCCGCTGCTTTTGAGATCTCAAGTCGCGAGATCTCGTCCGCCCGCCCGGTTTTCCCGGTTCAGTTCTTTCCTTTCAGATCCGATTGGACATCATGCCGGTGTTGAGCTTCAGGAAGAAGGACTTGAGCTTGCACAGCGGGCAGCGCGGCTTCTTCCTCCTCTTCTTGCCGCCGTTGTCCTTCTTGTAGACGCCGTGGTATTTCCCCTTCCCGTCCTCATCTTCCTCGTCGTCCTCCTCGTCCTCGTCCACCCATGGCGCCCAGGCCCCGTCGCGCCGGCGGGGGTCGGCGCGGGGGTCGTCCGGCGGGAAGTACACCGGCACGGCGGTCCGGTTGTAGAAGGCAAGACGGCCCATCAGCCGCAGGACCACGTCCGGCCGGCGCGCCGCCAGGTCGCGGCGCTCGCACGGGTCGGCCGTGATGTTGAACAGCCACACGTTCTTGAGCGCCGAGGAGGATGGGAACAAAGAGACGCCGCGCTCGAGGTCCCACCAGCGGCCCGGGAGAGTGGGGAGCACCTGGGGGATCAGACACCTGCAGTCATTCTGCAGTTATACACTCTTCGACCAATGGAGGACTTTCTGTGACTTTCCATGACTTTTCCTCAAATTTTCATGACTTTCAACCAAATTTCCGTGATTTTTCATGACATTTAACCAAATTTCCATGACTTCAAACCACATTTCCATGACTTATGATCAAATTTCCATGATTTATAATAAAATTTCCATGACTTTTGACCCAATTTCCATGACTTTTTATGACATTTAACCAAATTTCCATGACTTATAATCACATTTCCATGACTTTAAACCACATTTCTGTGATTTTTCATGACATTTAACATAATTTCCATGACTTTTAATCAAATTTCTATGACATTAAACCACATTTCCATGACTTTTAACCAAATTTCCATGACTTTAAACCTTGAAAATTCCCATCGTCAAAACATTTAGTGAAATTTCGGGGGTTAACTAACACTATTCAAAAAACATATATTCTCTTGTGGTTTTGAGTTGAACTGGTCCTTCAAAAGTCAACCTCCAGGACACCAGCACTGTGTGCTTCAGGGTGAGTTACCTGCGGTGGGACCCAGTCTCCATGACCCGGGTCTCCCGTCAGCAGCTTCCAGTCTCCCACCCTTATGGCTGCCTGGACCGACGCGTCCCACGGCGCCTCGGGCGACCACCGCGCGGCCGGGCGGGACGCGTTCCGGTACCTGTGATGCGACCCGAGCCGCGTGTGGTTGGATCGAGGCGGTCGAGGCCGCGACAGGTTCAGGTTCTGGTTCTGGGACGTGTTCCTCCTGGACTTTGACTTTGACTTGAGGCGCGACGGCACCTGAGATTGAGGAAGAGATGTCGCCGACGCCGGCGGAGCGCCGCTGGAGTAGAACCTGGGACGTGGGTTGTGACGCGACGGCCTCTGGTGCTGAGGCTGGACTCTGGCCTTGGGTTTGGTTTTCGGCTCCATCTTGGCTTTGGGTTTGGCTTTCGGCCCGGCGGCGTGACGGGGAAACGTCCCCGTTGGTTTCTTGGCGGTCTTCAACCGGAACGCCGACTTCTGCATTGGTTTCTGCCTCCTCGTCGTCTTCTTCTGGATCTTCTTCTTCTTCTTTGGTTTCTTTGGGTCTTTCAAGAAAACACACAAAGTTAAGTTAAGTTAAAAAGTTAGTTTGACTTAAGTTTACAAAACACGTTGCAATATAAATACTGTATATTTGCGTGTGGGCGGGGCTTATATGCATAAATGCATATATGCATTGGGCAACCTTAGCATGCCCGCACTTTAGCATGCCCGCACGTTAGCATGCCCGTCTTTCAGAGGATCGGTGGTTCGAGCCTCAGCCCTGGTAAAAATCATATCAAACTGACTATTTTTGAATTTTTTTGGACATGTGATAAACCAAAGTATGAATAAATTTGTCTAGAAAAGTAACCGTTTGTCCGCTGATCTTCGAAGTCGACTAAAGACTGAAGCGGCACGAGCGCGCGGCGGTTTATTCACGGTGTAGTTACCGGAGACGGCGGGCGCGCCGGCGTCCCAGTCGGCGTATTGAGCCGGCGGCTTGTGCAGCGGGTCGATGTTGTGCAGGATCTCCTGCCGGGGGGACTCCTTCCCCTCGCTGATGGCGGGCCAGACGTCGAACCCGTCCAGGCCGACGCTCTGAGGGGGGAAAACAAACAGAGGCATGCAGATGTGGAGGGACGGGAGCTCGCTTGATGGATACCAGCACATTTACTTTGGACGAAGAGGTTCTGCATGAGTCACTGTGATCTCGAACCGGAGACAAAATGTCCTCGCCCGACTGCGTTGGCGCTGCGAACGCACTCGCACGCTTTGCCAACAACCCTCTTTGTGAGCTGAACACAGACAGGAGCACTTATCTCAAAGAGCACCTCTCGGCTCAGGAGAGGAAACAAAGACAGTTTTACTGGAGCGCCGCGACCCGGAACCTGAGCCGAGCCAGAGGTCCCAAAAAAAAGACGAGGAGGATGACGTAAACGCCGACGCACCGATCCCAAAATACTCTGTGAGGGTCTTAAAGTAACAAAATGTCCAGCACTGCTCTCTCTGCCCGTGTTCACACTTTTGAATCTCCCGATAAAAGACGTACAACATACAAGTTACACGCGGGCGAAAAGCATGTGCATGCGAACAAAAGCACATGCGAGTGACCTCCGCTGACCTTGCTGGCGTCGCCCCCGGCCAGCCCCACCAGGGTGGGGAACCAGTCGGTGATGTGCAGCAGCGCTTTGGAGACCCGCCTCCGGCGCCTCAGCAGCGGGCTGTGAACAAACCCCACGCCGCGGACCCCACCTTCCCAGTACGTGCCCTGCAAGCCAGGCAAATCAAATAAAAAATGAATACATGAATCTGTTTTTAGGAGGGGAAACGCGTCCACGAGTGTTACTTTGAAAGCCTCAGACATATGGAGCTCCACCTTCCGGCCTCGCAGCGGCCAGTTGCTTCCTCCCGTGAACGGCTGGGCGCCGTTGTCGGTGGAGTAGACGATGACGCTGTTCCGGTAGTAGCCGTACTTCCTCAGAGCGTAGGTGACTTTGCGGACCGCCTCGTCCACCGTGGACACCATGGCGGCGAACTTCCTCCTGTTGACGTTGGCCATGTCCCGGTACGGGTAGATGTAGGACTTGGGCGTCTGCAGAGGGGTGTGCACGGCCTGCAGGGGAGTTGTGTTGTTTTACTGCTCATTTATAACTGTTTGTTGTTATTTATGTTATATTTAATGGGGCAGAACTCATTGTAATGAGATAAGATAAGAGATAATATTCCTTTATTAGTGCCGCAGTGGGGAAAATGCAGGACGACAGCAGTGCTGCGACTTGTTTATGATTAAATACGACTGCAGATGTAAAAACAGTAACACAACCAGCGACTCAATGTAATAAGAATAAGATATTGCTTTATTGAACTGTGTGATACTTTTTGGGTTTCTGTATTTGTTCCGCCAACCCATTTTCTTCATCTTCTACTTCAGTGAGTCTTTTCCTACATTTCCCAGAATGCTCTTGGTGCTTAAGTTTGACTTTTTTTTTAATTGTAGCGATACGATACCTGGAGGGAGAGCAGCAGGAAGAGCGGCCGGTCCGTGGGGTCGTGGCTCTGCAGGATCTTGCGCGCTCGCTGCGTGAACAGCGTGGTGGAGTACTTCCCCTCCTGACCCCAGGCCACGCCCTCGTCCTCGTGGAGGTCGTACCCGCACAAGCCCGGGCCGTCACATGACCCGTAACTGTGGACAGACGTGGGAGTTACAGACGGCACAGACAACTATCAGGGCTGGTTAATTCAAAATATATATATATATAAATATATATATATATATATATATATATATATATATGTATATATATATATATATATATATATATATTTATTTTTTTTGTATAAATATATGTTTTTTTTTAATTAATAATAAAATAATATATAATGTATGTAACAATTTATATAATAATAATAATAATAATAATAATAATAATTAGACATAAAACAGAAATTATAAAAATATAAAATCAAAAATATATAATTCATTAAAAATAAATATATAATATTTAAAAACATAACATTAGAAAAAAAACAATACAAATAATTTGTCAAAAAAGTACAAAAACAAATTGACAACTTTTTAAAAATAAAGAATCTATTTTTTGAAGTAAAAAAATTAATATATTATTAATATATTTTGAAGTAAATTTTTTTTTTAAATAAAAAATAAATAAAATGTAATATAAAAAATATTCAAAAAACTAAAATACATGAATACAAATAAATACAAATAAAATGTGCTTTTACCTGTAGTAATCCACACTTCCTGTTAAAGAACCAAAGAAACTGTCGAACCCCTTCCTGGTGGGCAGACACGCCTTCCTGGAGCAACGAGTGAAGCGAGCATCAGACTTCTGTCAAACTGTTCTTTTAAAGCACGTTCCCCCACATTTCTTTGTGTATTGTGAAAAGAAACAAAGCTCAACATGAACGCTGAGCTGAGTGTTCAGCTGAGACCTCGTCCCTCCACCTGTGAAGCCTCCGCCTCACCTGTAGAAGCCCAGGTGCCACTTGCCCACCATGTGCGTGGCGTAGCCGGCCTCGCGCAGCCGCTCGGGCAGCGTGTCCATGTGAGAGGGCAGACAGCTCGGCTGGCTCGGCCTGATGATGGAGTGCTGTAGGCCCGTGTGGATCTGATACCTGGAGAGAAAAACAAACAAACAGAACAACAACAAGATTTATTTTTTCGTGATCTTCTGCTCAGCTGGTTGTGCAGCCTGACAGCAGCAGGAAGGAAGGACGTGCTGTTCTAACAGTCGCAGCGTGTCATCCCCCCCTGACAGCAGCCGGCGTACCTGCCGGTGATGAGCTGGCTGCGTGACGGCGTGCAGATGGGCTGCACGTAGTAGTTCTCCAGCGTCACGCCCTCGGCCGCCAGCTTGTCCAGCGTGGGCGTCTTGATGGTCGGGTTGTGGTAGCCGACGTCGTTGAAGCCCTGAGACGGAGCCAAGAGGGGGCGTCAATGCAGGACGGTGTCAGATTACAGATTACGGGTTTGCAGAAAAGGTCAAAATCGGCTTTTATTTGTCAATTCTTCAGCATGTGCAAACACACACACACACACACACACACATGCATACACACATGCACAAACACACACACACACACACATGCATACACACATGCACATGCGTACACACATGCACAAACATACACACACATGCACACACACAAGTATACACGCACACACACGCACGCATGCACACACACATGCACACACACACCTGGTCATCTGTGAGGATGAAGATGATGTGCGGCTGGTTCTTCTTCTTCTTCTTCGGTTCTGTCTCATCACTGTGAGTTTTCCTGTCGTCCTGGACCCGGTCCTGGTCCTGGTCTTGGTTCTGGTCCTTGTCCTGGTCCTGGTCTGGGTCCTGGTCTTGTTCTTCCCGCTGAGCGGACAGGCGGTCCAGGCAGAGGAAAACGCTCAGCAGGATGAGCGCCACGGCGGCAGCCTTCATCTTCACTGAAGACAACGAAGAAGAAGAAGAGGAGGAAGAAGACGAAGAAGACGAAGACGTAGAAGAAAACACAAGACAATGAGCTTTAAAAACGTTTCAGTCGGCAGAAGTTCACACGGTTGCGTCGCCGCCGACTGCAGATCATAAAACCTCGTCGGAGATGCGCTCGCCAACTGGGCTGAAAGTTTGATCTGAAACAAATCCATCTGGAGCGGAAAGCGCTCTGAGGAGGTCTCTGTGCTTTTAACCATTTAACGTCTCGTAAAGTGAACACGTTCTCACTCTGCGTCAGTGCCTCACTGTTTATTTAACGGGGGCCTTTTGCATTGTGCAGGGGGGGAAACATCCTCTGCTGCTGGAGACAGAATCACTTCTGCTGTTATATGTTATGTCGAATGAAGAAGGTGATGATGTCACATGTGACAGTTAAAGGGAGAAGTCTGTTTGTGTGTAATCTGGCACATTAAGTGACATATTACTTTATTTTAAATCATGTGAAAGCTCATATGTCACATGTTCTGGTGCAGGGCTGTCACATTATCCTGTATTAATGCAACGCTATAAGTAAATTCCTCTCGAGCGTTGTTTGTTGTGTGTTTTGTCTCTTTTTGTGTGCAGATTATTTACACGATATTGTCTATTATCGCGTGTATCGTTGACACAATATCGATATTTCATTCTCTAATGGTCAGTTATATAGAGGAAGTAAATACTTTTCTTTTTAAACTAAAACTAACCTTTCTGTGATGTCATTTGTGTGACACTTATATTGTGTTAATGTTTGCCTACTTTTTAAGTTGATCTCGTAGTACAACAACACTTTTTTGGATGGCAGTGTGTGTTGCAATAGAAACTAACGCATCTGTCAATTATTTATTTGATTAATCAGTTAAAAAATAACGAGGTGTGAGGGCTCATAACGTACTTGTTTCCCCCCCAACGGTAACAAAAAACACACACAAAGATATTCAGTTTGCAAAGACATGAAAGTAAAAAGTGTCGAATATCAGAGTGATAAGAACCTTCTATTAAAATGTAATCGTGGGATCGTGTTTTCAGAAGAACATCCAGCTCCCCGATTCCAAGAAAACAAAGAGGTGGTGACAGTGTGTGTGTGTGTGTGTGTGTGTGTGTGTGTGTGTGTGTGTGTGTGTGTGTGTGTGTGTGTGTGATTTATTAAAGGCTGATTCACCAGCTGTGAGCTACACACAGGAATGCTGCGGGACGTCGCCGGAGCTTCTCTGGAAAAGAACACGGTTGTTCATACACACACACACACACACACACACACACACACTTTACACACACATAAACACAGACACAGATCTTCAGCCGGTCTCTCATCTCAACAGATGTTTTGTGGGTCGATGTACACACATCTGTATCATCTATGACATGTTTACAAACTCCGAGGCCTCTCACACACACACACACACACACACACACACACACACACACACGGCTCTACTTGTGTGTGTGTGTGTGTGCTGCACATTAACTTCTTTCCTGTGAACAGATCAGACAATGCCAGCACAAAGTCTGGTCCTGGATTTAATTCGTTTTTGATGTCTGGTTTTTAATTAACTTTATTAGTACATAATATTTGTCAATAACATTTTTTTTCATTTACATTATAAATCTGACATCACATCCTCCAGATGTAAGAGACCCAAACGGTCCCCCTGTGATGTGCAGCATCTGTTCCTCACAGCCGTTGTTTGAAAAGCCAGGCCTTCAAATGATAATCAATACCTCGATGTTGGATCAATGGAAGTGAACGGCTCTTCTTCTCCTCCTCCTCCTTCTCCCCCTCCTCCGTCTCCTCCTCCTCCTCTTCCTCTCCGCTACTCTTCAGTCCATTCGTCACACTCCGGGTCTGTCTTCAGCTCGCCGAAAGTTTGGTTTGAAGTACAAAGTTTGCAGAAGACGCCGCATATCCCTCAAGTTTCCACGAAACCTTCCTTCCAGCCGGAGCGTGCACACTCCCAATGAAATACGATCAAAGTCAAGGTACCGCAGCGGCGCGCAGACACTTCCGGTTTGACTTGCCAAAATAAAACAGGTCACCTATCGCTCTTGTTATGTTTTATTTATTTGTGCCTTTTCTAAATTAAAAGTGAAAATGTAATATAACTAATTAATATCATTGTTTGTGGTCCTTTATAGTTACAGTATTGTCAAAATTCGTCCTCGCCCATTGATACAACATTTTACATTTTCTGTATGTAATTTTCCCACCGTGATAGTTTTATTTTGAAGGCAACATGCTTCACATCCGCTTGACTTCGTTGTATTTGTGTAACTTGACGGAGACAAAACAATTTACAATCCTTTAACGCCATTAGTTTAAACGGGTCGTGCGCTTATTTAACATCATTCTGGTTGTTTCTATTGATCACGGTCATCGGAACAGACTTTCCTGCGCGAGACAGAACATCGGAGAAAAACCAAGAGAGTCAATGGGGAGAGACCGGAAATACGTCAGATTGAATCAAGAAATGAAAGCTCGAGAAAAAACTGTTCCCGCGGTATAAACGACAAATTAATCAAATGATTGTGTATCAACATTTAGGTTTGAAGGAGATGTCACTGCAGTAAGGGTCCGCAGTTGTTAAATTTCGTATTTCGTTTGTCGAAACTTAATCTGACGGAGCAAGTTTCTCAGTCTGTGCTTTTATTTTGAAATGTATGAACATACATCCTGTTTGTTAAAGCATGCGCGTGACTCTTTAAACTTTAAAGGATGATGGACGTCTGGATGAATCAATGGGACGGATGGCAGTGCTTATTTAAAACACCTTCTTGTAAATTATTAAGTGTGAGGGGAATCATTATGTTTTCAACTATTTCTCTAAATTGTTTTATTTATCAATTTGTCTTAATTTGACACATTCAAACAGTTGTAGTAAAACAACTACATTTTAGACCTTCATTTTTCTATTAAACCAATATTAATTTAACTGCCAAAGCATTAAAGTTCGTGGTTATCATTATGGGAATTAAATACATGCATTCAGAGAGGCGTTGGATGATCCATTTCTACCATTATTAACAAAAAGCACAAAAAAAGGATGAAAAGTTACAACATATTTATTTTTAAATTACCTGAAACTAAATTATCAAACACCAGGTCTGAAGTATGAGCTCTTAAGTCAAATTATGAGCTAGTAAAAAATATTACTTAACAGGTGAGAAAGACTATTTCATGAAACAACTACAAACTCCACCCCTGCACTCTCACTCAACATGGTACAGTCCGAGTCCCATCTCTATAAAGCCCACTGGAAGCCGTCAATTCTGCTTCGACCTTTTTGGACTGAGGACCAGCAGGTAGCATGGAGCTAATTAGCAAACACTTTGTCAATTTAAGTAAATTACCACTTGAAGAACTTACATTACTTGTAGTCATAATTAATATAAGTGT
Organism: Clinocottus analis; assembly: GCF_023055335.1. Lineage (NCBI taxonomy): Eukaryota > Metazoa > Chordata > Actinopteri > Perciformes > Cottidae > Clinocottus > Clinocottus analis. The sequence continues at coordinate 19,411,870 of NW_027175832.1, read as the reverse complement.
AATTTCGTTAACAATGTGAATGATGACAGTATGCTAAGATGATTTTGTTTGCAGGTTAGCATGCTATATCCACATGTGCTAATACAACGCGGAGCTAAACAACTAACATTATAGATCCTTTGTGTCTGCAGGGTGTAATAAATAATAGAACAACAGAAAGTAGACTAGATGGGGGGCGGGTTAGCACTCTTAACCATAAGTTATTAATGCCAAAAATCATATTAAATCATACCCAACGTCCATTAATTGACAGCTGACTCATGTTGACTTAGATTAAAAATGGATTTTTGCTTCATTAGCAAAAGGCCAAGAGTCTCCTATTAATCCGTAACACTGAGAAATAAAATGGAGGGATTAGGGTTTAGCTTTGATTTAGGAGAAATTCATTTCAAAGTGTTTTTCAATTGTTTATTTTTTTAATATACATCTGCCTTACCATAGAAAAAAATATTTATAATCATAAAATTATAACTAATATGCATTATTTCAATTGTCATTCTTTACATGTATTAATTTAATTATCTATTTCCTATAATTCATCTAACCTCGAAAGAAGCAGATAAAGGTCTTTGCAGCTCTTTACGAACAACACACAAAACAAACTTCATTTCCCATGCTGCATTTCGAGGGGGGCGTCGTCACAAGCTCACGGCCGCACGCTGCATAGCGTGCATGAACCGAGCTGTTACTAAACTCAATAATAATATTCCCTTTCCCGTCCCGGTTCCCAGTCCTCCCAGTGCCCGCTGCAGACGGACAGGATGGCCTCGCAGGAGGACGACGACGCGCTGCTGTTCCTCATCTTCCAGCACCTGAAGATGAACGGGTACAAGAAAGCCGCCAAGGTGCTGGAGAAGCACGTCGCTCAGGTAAGTTCGGGTCCGATTCTTTTGGGCATTTGTGCAGCCTGACTCGGTGCCGACTTTATTCCAACCTCGCTAACTATTTATCATGATTATTCCTGCTCATATTGACGGTTATTTTATTGATATTCACCTTGAACTGACGTGCGCGTCTCTGCATGTTATATAACGCACTTTAATTAAAGAATAAATGTGTTTTTTTAAAATTAAAATGTGCATTTATTGCGGTCAGTACGTTGCTGTACATCTCGTGCGCGTGGAGAAGCACATGTCACCTTGTTGAGGCCTCCAGGAGGAAAAGAACATCATGTTACAGCAGCTGCATGGCTATAAAAACAAGCCTGCTGCAGGCCTGCCTCTGCCCACTGAGCCGTGTTCAGAAGCCCCTTACGGTTTTATCGTATTTAAGCTTAAAAGTTGTTAGTTTTGATTTCAGTGTTCGAGACCTACGAAGATTATTGGACGAATTAATTATGTGGTCGACGGTCATTTATTCGGCAGCTAATTATCTATCGCTATGTGCATTTTACTAGCAGAAAATTCACACAATGTGCTCGTGTGTCAGCCTCAATGTGAATATTTGACCCCTTTTGCTCAGTTTTTTGTAGCATTATGAATATTATCTTAGATGTTGGTGTTACAGCAGACCCGAGAGAACTCTGATAAAATTTAACTAACTGTATTCTGACCCCTCAAATATAATAATAACGACTACATTATGTTGATTAATAAGCTGTAATCTATGATAACTAGTGGTAGCTGCAGCCTGGAAATGCCCATAGTGCGTCATAGTGCATTAGCGCATAAACACTGCACAATTAATGCTATTTAATTAGTTTCAGAATATTCTATAACTCTATAAAACTTGAAAAATGTCAATTAAAATTGATTTAAAAGATCACAAATGTTGCATTTCTTATGTATTTGGTCAATAATTCAACCTCCCCTTGCTTTTTTTTTTAATTTTAATCCTCTCATATTGTCCGTTTTTTTGTGCTGCATGAATTCATTTCCGGGCGCTCGTGGCATCAAAGTGGAAAACATTCCTGATCCACAGGAAATTAGATTTTTCAAACTTTTTGGGTTGCAGTGACTTCCAGCCACTTCACCATAGGGTGTAACGTTCAGGGAATCGGGCTGAAAGTGGGGAAAAAGTGCTTTCATGACAAATTTACTTTTTATATGTATCGTACTTTTCAGGCTACAGTATTTTATTATTCATTCATTGTGTGTGTGTGTGTTAGGTGGAGACACCGGAGGAGAGCTCCAACCTTCTTGATATCTACACG